>NC_088236.1:45700785-45735785 GCF_036934945.1 Oncorhynchus masou masou
CTTAGCTATCTTAAAATAGACGCACTTACTGTCAGTCAATCTGGATAAGAACATCTGTTAAATGACTAAACTGTCAAATGTCAATGTTTTACCTACAGACCTCATATAACTGCATTGAATCATAGTTTTTTACATCACCAATGTATCATTTGTACCTATATTTATGAAAAACGTAGTTATTTGTTACATTTGACTGTGTTAAACCTAGCAGTACGACTTCTCTCTCTGAAATGAAACCTTCAAGTGATAGAGTTTGAACAAATACATGTCTGTCATCAAACATTTTATTTGTCTCATGCGCCGAATACAATTGGTGTATACTTTCCCATAAAATAGTAACACAAGAGGAATATAATAAAATACACAAGAATAGAGCTATATACAGGGAGTACCAGTACCAGATCAATGTGGAGCTATATACAGGGAGTACCAGTACCAGATCAATGTGGAGCTATATACAGGGAGTACCAGTACCAGATCAATGTGGAGCTATATACAGGGAGTACCAGTACCAGATCAATGTGGAGCTATATACAGGGAGTACCAGTACCAGATCAATGTGGAGCTATATACAGGGAGTACCAGTACCAGATCAATGTGGAGCTATATACAGGGAGCACCAATAGCAGATCAATGTGCAGAGGTATATACAGGGAGCACCAGTACCAGATCAATGTGGAGCTATATACAGGGAGCACCAATAGCAGATCAATGTGCAAAAGGAACAAGGTATTTGAGGTAGATATGTACATGAAGGGAGGGTAAAGTGACTCGGTATCAGGATAGATAATAATAAGAGTAAAATACAGAACAGAGTAGCAGCGGCAAATGATGCGTGTAAAAGTGGGTGTTATGTTTGTGTTTGTTGTGTCATTCTGTGTGGGAGTGTCAATGTAGTGTGTGCGAGTGAGTGTGTATATAGTTTGTATATATAGTGTAGTGAGGGTGCGTAAGGTCAGTGCAAGATAGAGTCAGTGCAGATAGTTCAGGTACCATTAATGGACTATTTAGCAGTCTGGCTATTTAGCAGTCTTATGGCTTGGGGTAGAAGCTGTCTCGGAGCCTGTTTTAAAAAAAATGTTTTTTGTTGTTGCTGAAAACAATATTATTTCACAAAAGTAGTGCACTGGGCCTTTAATTATCTTTTATTAGGACCCATGCCATGATAAGAAAGTGAAAAAATAAATAAATCTCTTTCATAATTTCTTTCAACAAACAAAAGCTAATTTACCAACATTTCTGAAAATGTATAGATAGCATTTTGCAATTGAACTTTTCAAGTGAGCAAGTGAGCAAATGAAAGTAAGTGTGCCTAAATGAGGAGCGAGTATGTCTTATTTTCCTGCTGTTTTCCTTCGCGGTGAGAGCCATCGGTGGGGGATAGTTGCAGTGGTCTTTAAAGCGAGCTCCAGTTTCTGTGAGGACACATTCCCTATCCCCCCTCTCTCTGCTCTCTGCAATTCCAGAAAAAAACACACATTCTTTGCCATCTCCGCTTTGCACTGTCAAGAAGTCGCTTCAGATCCAGACACTCAGGCCTCTCTTTCTCTCTACCTTTTCTCTCCTTCTTTGTCTGACACTCTCTCAATACTGGCTACCAGTGTTGTAGAGTCAGGTGTCCAGTCTGGTCTAGAGACCACATATCGAGTGTCTCTGTCTGGTCTCTGTGTTGGATACATTTGTACTTGGTCTTGACTCGGTCTCGGACAGTAAGGACAGTAAGGACAGTAAGGACAGTAAGGATAGCCAAGACCAGGAGTAAAAAAATCATAATTGTTAACTTCCATTCAGTCAGCGCATAAAACCGCTTCGCCAGGCTAAATATATACACTTCTTTCTTGAAACAAAGTCTTAACACCCTTTATATCTATTACAGACATGTTAGTACAGTGGCAAATCTATAGGCCTTCAGTGTGTGACAGGTTAGTACAGTGGCAAACCTATAGGCCTTCACTGAGTGACAGGTTAGTACAGTAGCAAACCTATAGGCCTTCACTGAGTGACAGGTTAGTACAGTGGTGAACCTATAGGTCTTCAGTGAGTGACAGGTTAGTACAGTGGTGAACCTATAGGCCTTCACTGAGTGACAGGTTAGTACAGTGGCAAACCTATAGGCCTTCAGTGTGTGACAGGTTAGTACAGTGGCAAACCTATAGGCCTTCACTGAGTGACAGGTTAGTACAGTGGCGAACCTATATGTCTTCAGTGAGAGACAGGTTAGTACAGTGGCAAACCTATAGGCCTTCAGTGTGTGACATGATAGTACAGTGGCAAACCTATAGGCCTTCAGTGTGTGACAGGTTAGTACAGTGGTGAACCTATAGGCTTTCACTGAGTGACAGGTTAGTACAGTGGTGAACCTATATGTCTTCAGTGAGAGACAGGTTAGTACAGTGGCAAACCTATAGGCCTTCAGTGTGTGACATGATAGTACAGTGGCAAACCTATAGGCCTTCAGTGTGTGACAGGTTAGTACACTGTTGAACCTATAGGCCTTCAGTGAGTGACAGGTTAGTACAGTGGCGAACCTATAGGTCTTTAGTGAGTGACAGGTTAGTACAGTGGCAAACATTTAGGTCTTCAGTGTGTGACAGGTTAGTACAGTGACAAACCTAGAGGACTTCAGTGAGTGACAGGTTAGTACAGTGGTGAACTTATAGGCCTTCAGTGAGTTACAGGTTAGTACAGTGGTGAACCTATAGGCCTTCAGTGAGTTACAGGTTAGTACAGTGGTGAACCTATAGGCCTTCAGTGTGTGACAGGCTAGTACAGTGGTGAACCTATAGGCCTTCAGTGTGTGACATGATAGTACAGTGGCAAACCTATAGGCCTTCAGTGTGTGACAGGTTAGTACAGTGGTGAACCTATAGGCCTTCAGTGTGTGACAGGTTAGTACAGTGGTGAACCTATAGGCCTTCAGTGTGTGACAGGTTAGTACAGTGGTGAACCGACAGGTCTTCAGTGAGTGAAAGGTTAGTACAGTGGCAAACCAATAGGCATTTAGTGTGTGACAGGTTACTACAGTCGCAAACCTATAGGCCTTCAGTGTGTGACAGGTTAGTACAGTGGTGAACCTGTAGGAATTCAGCATGTGACAGGTTCGTACAGTGACAAACCTATAGGAATTCAGTGTGTGACAGGTTAGTACAGTGGCAAACCTATAGGTCTTCAGTGTGTGACAGGTTAGTACAGTAGCGAACCTATAGGTCTTCAGTGTGTGATCGGTTAGTACAGTGGTGAACCTATTTGCCTACAGTGAGTGACAGGTTAGTACAGTGGTGGACCTAAAGGCCTTCAGTGAGTGACAGGTTAGTACAGTGTTGAACCTATAGGCCTTCAGTGAGTGACAGGTTAGTACAGTGGCGAACCTATAGTTCTTCAGTGAGTGACAGGTTCGTACAGTGGCGAACCTATAGGTCTTCAGTGTGTGACAGGTTAGTAGAGTGGCTAACCGATAGGCCTTCAGTGAGTGACAGGTTAGTACAGTGGTGAACCTATAGGCCTTCAGTGAGTGACAGGTTAGTACAGTGGCAAACCCATAGGCCGTCATTGAGTGACAGGTTAGTACAGTGGTGAACCTATAGGCCTTCAGTGAGTAACAGGTTCATACAGTGACAAACCTATAGGCCTTCAGTGTGTGACAGGTTCGTACAGTGGTAAACCGATTGGTCTTCAGTGAGTGACCGGTTAGTACAGTGACAAACCTGTAGGTCTTCATTGAGTGACCGGTTAGTACAGTGGCAAACCTATAGGTCTTCATTGAGTGACCAGTTAGTACAGAGGCTAACCTATAGGTCTTCTTTGAGTGACCAGTTAGTACAGTGGCTAACCTATAGGTCTTCATTAAGTGACCGGTTACTACAGTGACAAACCTATAAGCCATCAGTGTGTGACAGGTTAGTACAGTGGTAAACCTATAGGCCTTCAGTGAGTGACAGGTTAGTACGGTGGCAAACCAATAGGCCTTCAGTGTCTTCTTTGAGTGACCAGTTAGTACAGTGGCTAACCTATAGGTCTTCAGTGAGTGACATGTTAGTACAGTGGTGAACCTATAGGTCTTCAGTGAGTGACAGGTTAGTACAGTGGTGAACCTATTGGCCTTCAGTGAGTGACAGGTTAGTACAGTGGTGAACCTATAGATCTTCAGTGTGTGACAGGTTAGTACAGTGGTGGACCTAAAGGTCTTCAGTGTGTGAAATGTTAGTACAGTGGCAAACCAATAGGCCTTCAATTGTGAGAGGTTAGTACAGTGACAAACCTGTAGGCCTTCAGTGTGTGACAGGTTAGTACAGTGGCAAGCCTATAGGTCTTCAGTGTGTGAGAGGTTAGTACAGTAGCGAACCTATAGGTCTTCAGTGTATGACAGGTTAGTACAGTAGCGAACCTATAGGTCTTCAGTGTATGACAGGTTAGTACAGTTGTGAACCTATTTGCCTTCAGTGAGTGACAGGTTAGTACAGTGGTGAACCTATAGGTCTTCAGTGAGTGACAGGTTAGTACAGTGTTGAACCTATAGGTCTTTAGTGAGTGACAGGTTAGTACAGTGGCGAACATTTAGGTCTTCAGTGTGTGACAGGTTAGTACAGTGACAAACCGAGAGGACTTCAGTGAGTGACAGGTTAGTACAGTGGTGAACCTATAGGCCTTCAGTGAGTGAAAGGTTAGTACAATGGCAAACCCATAGGCCTTCATCGAGTGACAGGTTAGTACAGTGGTGAACCTATAGGCCTTCAGTGAGTGACAGGTTAGTATAGTGGCAAACCAAAAGGCCTTCAGTGAGTGACAGGTTAGTACAGTGGTGAACCCATAGGCCTTCAATTGTGAGAGGTTAGTACAGTGACAAACCTGTAGGCCTTCAGTGTGTGACAGGTTAGTACAGTGGCAAGCCTATAGGTATTCAGTGAGTGAGAGGTTAGTACATTAGCGAACCTATAGGTCTTCAGTGTATGACAGGTTAGTACAGTTGTGAACCTATTTGCCTTCAGTGAGTGACAGGTTAGTACAGTGGTGAACCTATAGGTCTTCAGTGAGTGACAGGTTAGTACAGTGGTGAACCTATAGGCCTTCAGTGAGTGACAGGTTAGTACAGTGTTGAACCTATAGGCCTTCAGTGAGTGACAGGTTAGTAAAGTGGCGAACCTATAGGTCTTTAGTGAGTGACAGGTTAGTACAGTGGCGAACATTTAGGTCTTCAGTGTGTGACAGGTTAGTACAGTGACAAACCGAGAGGACTTCAGTGAGTGACAGGTTAGTACAGTGGTGAACCTATAGGCCTTCAGTGAGTGAAAGGTTAGTACAATGGCAAACCCATAGGCCTTCATCGAGTGACAGGTTAGTACAGTGGTGAACCTATAGGCCTTCAGTGAGTGACAGGTTAGTATAGTGGCAAACCCAAAGGCCTTCAGTGAGTGACAGGTTAGTACAGTGGTGAACCCATAGGCCTTCAGTGAGTGACAGGTTAGTACAGTGGTGAACCTATATGCCTTCAGTGAGTGACAGGTTAGTACAGTGGCGAACCTATAGGTCTTTAGTGAGTGACAGGTTAGTACAGTGGCGAACATTTAGGTCTTCAGTGTGTGACAGTTTAGTACAGTGACAAACCAATAGGACTTCAGTGAGTGACAGGTTAGTACAGTGGTGAACCTATAGGCATTCAGTGAGTGAAAGGTTAGTACAGTGGCAAACCCATAGGCCTTCATCGAGTGACAGGTTAGTACAGTGGTGAACCTATAGGCCTTCAGTGAGTGACAGGTTAGTATAGTGGCAAACCCAAAGGCCTTCAGTGAGTGACAGGTTAGTACAGTGGTGAACCCATAGGCCTTCAGTGAGTGACAGGTTAGTACAGTGGTGAACCTATAGGCCTTCAGTGAGTGACAGGTTAGTATAGTGGCAAACCCAAAGGCCTTCAGTGAGTGACAGGTTAGTACAGTGACAAACCTTTAGGCCTTCACTGTGTGACAGGTTCGTACAGTGGTAAAAATATAGGTCTTCAGTGAGTGGTAGGTTAGTACAGTGGTGAACCTATTGGCCTTCAGTGAGTGACAGGTTAGTACATTGACAAACCTATAGGACTTTAGTGTGTGACCGGTTAGTACAGTGACAAACCTATAGGTCTTCATTGAGTGACCGGTTAGTACAGTGGCAAACCTATAGGCATTTAGTTTGTGATAGTTTAGTACAGTAGCGAACCTATAGGTCTTCAGTGTATGACAGGTTAGTACAGTTGTGAACCTATTTGCCTTCAGTGAGTGACATGTTAGTACAATGGTGAACCTATACGCCTTCAGTGAGTGACAGGTTAGTACAGTGGTGAACCCATATGCCTTCAGTGAGTGACAGGTTAGTACAGTGGTGAACCTATTGGCCTTCAGTGAGTGACAGGTTAGTACAGTGACAAACCTATAGGCCTTCAGTGTGTGACAGGTTCATATAGTGGTAAACCTATAGGTCTTCAGTGTGTGACAGGTTAGTACAGTAGCGAAACTATAGGTGTTCAGTGAGTGACATGTTAGTACAGTGGTGAACCTATAGGCCTTCAGTGAGTGACAGGTTAGTACAGTGGCAAACCAATAGGCCTTCAGCTTGTGAGAGGTTAGTACAGTGACAAACCTGTAGGCCTTCAGTGTGTGACAGGTTAGTACAGTGGCAAGCCTATAGGTCTTCAGTGAGTGACAGGTTAGTACAGTAGCGAACCTATAGGTCTTCAGTGTATGACAGGTTAGAACAGTTGTGAACCTATTTGCCTTCAGTGAGTGACATGTTAGTACAGTGGTGAACCTATAGGTCTTCAGTGAGTGACAGGTTAGTACAGTGGTGAACCTATAGGCCTTCAGTGAGTGACAGGTTAGTACAGTGGCGAACCTATAGGTCTTCAGTGAGTGACAGGTTAGTACAGTGGCGAACATTTAGGTCTTCAGTGCATGACAGGTTAGTACAGTGGCAAACCGATAGGACTTCAGCGAGTGACAGGTTAGTACAGTGGTGAACCTATAGGCCTTCAGTGAGTGAAAGGTTAGTACAGTGGCAAACCCATAGGCCTTCATCGAGTGACAGGTTAGTACAGTGGTGAACCTATAGGCCTTCAGTGAGTGACAGGTTAGTGTAGTGGCAAACCCAAAGGCCTTCAGTGAGTGACAGGTTAGTACAGTGGTGAACCCATAGGCCTTCAGTGAGTGACAGGTTAGGACAGTGGTGAACCTATAGGCCTTCAGTGAGTGACAGGTTAGTACAGTGGCAAATCTATAGGTCTTTAGTGTGTGACCGGTTCGTATAGTGACAAACCTATAGGTCTTCATTGAGTGACCGGTTCGTACAGTGGCAAACCTATAGGTCTTCATTGAGTGACCGGTTAGTACAGTGGTGAACCTATAGGCCTTCAGTGAGTGACAGGTTAGTATAGTGGCAAACCGAAAGGCCTTCAGTGAGTGATTGGTTAGTACAGTGGTGAACCTTTAGGCCTTCAGTGAGTGACAGGTAGTACAGTGGTGAACCTATAGGCCTTCAGTGAGTGACAGGTTAGTACAGTGACAAACCTATAGGACTTTAGTGTGTGACCGGTTAGTACAGTGACAAACCTATAGGTCTTCATTTAGTGAACGTTTAGTACAGTGGCGAACCTATAGGCATTTAGTTTGTGACAGTTTAGTACAGTGGCAAACCAATAGGCATTTAGTGTGTGACCGGTTCCTATAGTGACAAACCTATAGGTCTTCATTGAGTGACCTGTTAGTACAGTGGTAAACCTATAGGTCTTCAGTGAGTGACAGGTTAGTACAGTAGCGAACCTATAGGTCTTCAGTGTGTGACCGGTTAGTACAGTGGTGAACCTATAGGTCTTCAGTGAGTGACAGGTTAGTACAGTGGTGCACCTATAGGCCTTCAGTGAGTGACAGGTTAGTACAGTGTTGAACCTATAGGCCTTCAGTGAGTGACAGGTTAGTACAATGGCGAACCTATAGTCCTTCAGTGAGTGACAGGTTCGTACAGTGGCGAACCTTATAGGTCTTCAGTGTGTGACAGGTTAGTACAGTGGCAAACCGATAGGACTTCAGTGAGTGACAGGTTAGTACAGTGGTGAACCTATAGGCCTTCAGTGAGTGAAAGGTTAGTACAGTGGCAAACCCATAGGCCTTCATTGAGTGACAGGTTAGTACAGTGGTGAACCTAAAGGTCTTCAGTGAGTGACAGTTTAGTACAGTTGCAAACCCAAAAGCCTTCAGTGAGTGACAGGTTAGTACAGTGGTGAACCCATAGGCCTTCAGTGAGTGACAGGTTCGTACAGTGGCAAACATATAGGACTTCAGTATGTGACTGGTTAGTACAGTGACAAACCTATAGGTCTTCATTGAGTGACCGGTAAGTACAGTGGAAAACCAATAGGCACTTAGTGTGTGACAGGTTAGTACAGTGGTGAACCTATAGGCCTTCAGTGTGTGACAGGTTAGTACAGTGACAAACCTATAGGCCTTCAGTGTGTGACAGGTTAGTACAGTGGCAAACCTATAGGTCTTCAGTGTGTGACAGGTTAGTACAGCAGCGAACCTATAGGTCTTCAGTGTGTGACAGTTTAGTACAGTGGTGAACCTATTTGCCTTCAGTGAGTGACAGGTTAGTACAGTGGTGAACCTATAGATCTTCAGTGAGTGACAGGTTCGTACAGTGGCGAACCTATAGGTCTTCAGTGTGTGACAGGTTAGTACATTGGCAAACCGATAGGCCTTCAGTGAGTGACAGGTTAGTACAGTGGTGCACCTATAGACCTTCAGTGAGTGACAGGTTAGTACAGTGGCAAACCCATAGGCCTTCATTGAGTGACAGGTTAGTACAGTGGTGAACCTATCGGCCTTCAGTGAGTGACAGGTTAGTACAGTGGCAAACCCAAAAGCCTTCAGTGAGTCACAGGTTAGTACAGTGGTGAACCCATAGGCCTTCAGTGAGTGACAGGTTCGTACAGTGGTAAACCTATAGGCCTTCAGTGAGTGACAGGTTAGTACAGTGGCAAACCTATAGGACTTCAGTGCGTGACAGGTTCGTACAGTGGTAAACCTATAGGTCTTCAGTGAGTGATAGGTTTGTACACTGGCAAACCTATAGGACTTTAGTGTGCGACCGGTTAGTACAGTGACAAACCTATAGGTCTTCATTGAGTGACCGGTTATTACAGTGGCAAACCTATCGGCCTTCAGTGTGTGACAGGTTAGTATAATGATGAAACAAAAGGCCTTCAGTGAGTGACAGGCTAGTACAGTGGCAAACCAATAGGCATTTAGTGTGTGACAGGTTAGCACTTCAGTGAGTGACAGGTTGGTACAGTGGCAAACCTATAGGACTTAAGTGTGTGACAGTTTAGTACAGTGGCTAACCTAAAGGTCTTCATTGAGTGACCGGTTAGTACAGTGGCTAAGCTATAGGTTTTCATTGAGTGACCAGTTAATACAGTGACAAACCTATAGGCCATCAGTGTGTGACAGGTTAGTACAGTGACAAACCTATAGGTCTTCATGGAGTGACCGTTTAGTACAGTGGCAAACCACTAGGCATTTAGTGTGTGACAGGTTAGTACTTAAGTGAGTGATAGGTTAGTACAGTGGCAAACCTATAGGACTTCAGTGTTTGACCGTTTAGTACAGTGCTAAACCTATAGGTCTTCAGTGAGTGATAGGTTCGTACAGTGGCAAACATATAGGACTTTAGTGTGTGACTGGTTAGTAAAGTGACAAACCTATAGGTCTTCATTGAGTGACCGGTAAGTACAGTGGAAAACCTATAAGGCATTTAGTTTGTGACAGTTTAGTACAGTGGCAAACCAATAGGCATTTAGTGTGTGACAGGTTAGTACAGTGACAAACCTATAGGCCTTCAGTGTTTGACCGTTTAGTACAGTGGTGAACCTATAGGCCTTCAGTGTGTGACAGGTTAGTACAGTGACAAACCTATAGGCCTTCAGTGTGTGACAGGTTAGTACAGTCGCAAACCTAAAGGTCTTCAGTGTGTTAGAGTTTAGTACAGTGGTGAACCTATAGGCCTTCAGTGTGTGACAGGTTAGTACAGTGGTGAACCTCTTTGCCTTCATTGAGTGACAGGTTAGTACAGTGGTGAACCTATAGGTCTTCAGTGAGTGACAGGTTAGTACAGTGGTGAACCAATAGGCATTTCGTGTGTTACAGGTTTGTACAGTGGTGAACCTATAGTCCTTCAGTGAGTGAAATATTAGTACAGTGGCAAACCAATAGAAATTTAGTGTGTGACAGGTTAGTACAGTCGCAAACCTATAGGTCTTCTGTGTGTGACAGGTTAGTACAGTGACAAACCTATAGGCCTTCAGTGTGTGACAGGTTAGTACAGTCGCAAACCTAAAGGTCTTCAGTGTGTTAGAGTTTAGTACAGTGGCAATCCTATAGGTCTTCAGTGTGTGACAGGTTAGTACAGTGGTGAACCTATTTGCCTTCATTGAGTGACAGGTTAGTACAGCGGTGAACCTATCGGTCTTCAGTGAGTGACAGGATAGTACAGTGGTGGACCTATAGGCCTTCAGTGAGTGACAGGTTAGTACGGTGTTGAACCTATAGGCCTTCAGTGAGTGACAGGTTAGTACAGTGGCAAACTGATAGGCCTTCAGTGAGTGATAGGTTCGTACAGTGGCAAACATATAGGACTTTAGTGTGTGACTGGTTAGTACAGTGGTGAACCTATAGGCCTTCAGTGTGTGACAGGTTAGTACAGTGACAAACCTATAGGCCTTCAGTGTGTGACAGGTTAGTACAGTCGCAAACCTAAAGGTCTTCAGTGTGTGACAGGTTAGTACAGTGGTGAACCTATTTGCCTTCAGTGAGTGACAGGTTAGTACAGTGGTGAACCTATAGATCTTCAGTGAGTGACAGGTTAGTACAGTGGTGGACCTATAGGCCTTCAGTGAGTGACAGGTTAGTACAGTGGTGAACCTATTGGCCTTCAGTGTGTGACAGGTTAGTACAGTGGTGAACCTCTTTGCCTTCATTGAGTGACAGGTTAGGACAGTGGTGAACCTATAGATCTTCAGTGAGTGACAGGTTAGTACAGTGATGGACCTATAGGCCTTCAGTGAGTGACAGGTTAGTACAGTGGTGAACCTCTTTGCATTCATTGAGTGACAGGTTAGTACAGTGGAGAACCTCTTTGCCTTCATTGAGTGACAGGTTAGGACAGTGGTGAACCTATAGATCTTCAGTGAGTGACAGGTTCGTACAGTGGCGAACCTATAGGTCTTCAGTGTGTGACAGGTTAGTACAGTGGCAAACCGATAGGCCTTCAGTGTGACAGGTTAGCACAGTGACAAACCTATAGGCCTTCAGTGTGTGACAGGTTAGTACAGTGGTGAACCTATAGGTCTTCAGTGAGTGACAGGTTAGTACAGTGTTGAACCTATAGGCCTTCAGTGAGTGACAGGTTAGTACAGTGGAGAACCTATAGTTCTTCAGTGAGTGACAGGTTCGTACAGTGGCGAACCTATAGGTCTTCAGTGTGTGACAGGTTAGTACAGTGGCAAACCGATAGGCCTTCAGTGAGTGACAGGTTAGCACAGTGACAAACCTATAGGCCTTCAGTGTGTGACAGGTTAGTACAGTGGCTAACCTATAGGTCTTCAGTGTGTGACAGGTTAGTACAGTGGTGAACCAATAGGCATTTCGTGTGTTACCGTTTAGTACAGTGGTGAACCTATAGTCCTTCAGTGAGTGAAAGATTAGTACAGTGTCAAACCAATAGAAATTTAGTGTGTGACAGTTTAGTACAGTCGCAAACCTATAGGTCTTCAGTGTGTTAGAGTTTAGTACAGTGACAAACCTATAGGTCTTCATTGAGTGACCGGTAAGTACAGTGGAAAACCTATAGGCATTTCGTTTGTGACAGTTTAGTACAGTGGCAAACCAATAGGCATTTAGTGTGTGACAGGTTAGTACAGTGGTGAACCTATAGGCCTTCAGTGTGTGACAGGTTAGTACAGTAGCGAACCTATTTGCCTTCAGTGAGTGACAGGTTAGTACAGTGGTGAACCTATAGATCTTCAGTGAGTGACAGGTTAGTACAGTGGTGGACCTATAGGCCTTCAGTGAGTGACAGGTTAGTACAGTGGGGAACCTATAGTTCTAAGGTGAGTGACAGGTTCGTACAGTGGCGAACCTATCGGTTTTCAGTGTGTGACAGGTTAGTACAGTGGCAAACCCAAAAGCCTTCAGTGAGTGACAGGTTAGTACAGTGGTGAACCTATAGGCCTTCAGTGTGTGACAGGTTAGTACAGTGGTGAACCTATAGGACTTCAGTGTGTGACAGGTTCGTACAGTGGCAAACATATAGTACTTTAGTGTGTGACTGGTTAGTACAGTGACAAACCTATAGGTCTTCATTGAGTGACCGGTAAGTACAGTGGAAAACCTATAGGCATTTTGTTTGTGACAGTTTAGTACAGTGTCAAACCAATAGGCATTTAGTGTGTGACAGGTTAGTACAGTGGTGAACCTATAGGTCGTCAGTCTGTGACTGGTTAGTACAGTAGCGAACCTATAGGTCTTCAGTGTGTGACAGGTTAGTACAGTGGTGAACCTATTTGCCTTCAGTGAGTGACAGGTTAGTACAGTGGTGAACCTATAGATCTTCAGTGAGTCACAGGTTAGTACAGTGGTGGACCTATAGGCCTTCAGTGAGTGACAGGTTATTACAGTGTACAGTGGTGAACCTCATTACAACTAGCATGTCCAGAGATACAACCCCTCTCATCATCACCCAGTGCCTGGGCTTACCTCTGCTGTACCCGCACCCCACCATACCCCTGTCTGCGCATTATGCCCTGAATATATTCTACCATACCCAGAAACCTGCTCCTCTTTGTCAGGACCCGGTTTCGAACCTGGGTCTCCGGAGTGAGAAACAGTCACTTAACCAACTGAGCCACGAATAGTCAGCAGAACCCAGAAGATGAGGCAGACACAGCAGTACTTAAGACGGTGTATTTAATAAAGAAAAAATCCTAAAATACAAAAAATGGCAAATCCAAAAGGTGGTAGGTAAAACACAAAAAAAAACTCAAAAGAAACTCACCAAAAATAAACAAAAACAAAAAACAGAATACCACAAGAACGTCACCCGGAATCGACAAGAGCACACAGAACACTAGGGCAGGGTGCTAACATACAAACACAGAGCACAGAACAGAGGGAAACTAAGGGTTTAAATACACTCAGGGGAAACGAGACACAGGTGCAAATAATAATGGGGAACAAGGGAAAAACATAAGGACAAAAAGCACAATGGGGGCATCTAGTGACCAACAACCGGAACAACCCTGGCCAAATCCTGACAGAATCCCCCCCCTAGGAACGGCTCCTGACGTTCCTACCAGCTCTCTCAGGGTGGAGGGCCCTGAACTGACGAATGAGGTCAGGGTCCAGTATGTCTCTGGCAGGAACCCAGGAGCGCTCCTCAGGACCGTTGCCTTCCCAGTCCACCAGATACTGCCAGGACCGCTGCACCCGGCGGGAGTCCAGTATCCGATGGACGGTATAAGCCGGCTGGCCTCCAATGACACGAGGCGGAGGGGGAGGTCTGTCTGCCGGGACAAGGGGAGAAAAACAACAGGTTTTAACAAGGAAATGTGAAATGTGGGATTAATCTTAAGGGATCTGGGTAAGTGTAGGCGATAAGAAACTGGGTTAACTCTCCTGGCAACCTTAAAGGGACCGATGTATTTTTGGGACAGCTTGCGAGACTCCACCCGTAGTGGTAAGTCTCTTGTGGAGAGCCAGACTCTCTGGCCGGGGCGCAGGGTAGGCCCGGGACGGCGACGTCTGTTGGCTTGTTGTTGGTACCTCTGTGAGGAACGCATAAGATTAAGACGGGTCTTCCTCCACATAAGCCGACAGCGTCTGACGAACTTCAAGGCTGAAGGCACTCTGACTTCTGCCTCCTGGTCCGGGAACAATGGAGGAGCATAGCCAAACTGACACTCGTGCGGGGACATACCAGTGGAGGAGGAGCGCAAGGTGTTGTGCGCGTATTCGGCCCAAACAATAAAGGATGACCATGTGGACGGGTTGTCACGAGTCATACATCGGAGGGTGGTTTCCAGCTCTTGATTCATCCTCTCTGTTTGGCCGTTGGACTCCGGATGGTACCCTGAAGATAGACTGGCAGAAGCCCCCATGAGTTGGCAGAAGGCCTTCCAAAACCTTGAGGCGAACTGGGGACCTCTGTCAGAAACCATATCTTGAGGAATGCCGAAGACTCGGAACACATGATTAATTACCAACTCAGCCGTTTCCTTGGCAGAAGGTAACTTAGTCAGAGGGACGAACCTGGCCGCCTTTGAAAACCTGTCGATTATGACTAGGATAGTAGTATTGCCATGGGATGGAGGAAGTCCAGTAATAAAGTCCAATGAGATATGGGACCAGGGTCTGTGGGGAACAGGTAAAGGGTGAAGGAGTCCTTGAGGGCGGAGGTGAGAAGATTTGCCCTGGCAGCACACGGGGCAGGCATTGACGAAAGTGGCAACGTCTTCTCTTATGGTAGGCCACCAGAACTTACGCTGGATGAACTCCAAGGTGCGACCTACGCCCGGATGACAGGTGAGGCGAGAGGAGTGCCCCCACAGAAGGACCTGAGTCCTCACTGCCTTGGGGACAAACAACCGATTGGCAGGGCCTCCTTTCGGGTCCGGTTCGCTAGCTTGAGCACGTCTCACGGTATCCTCAACTTGCCACGAGATCGGAGCCACAATCTTAGCAGCAGGAAGGACAGGCATGTCCGTGTCATCTCGAATGGCAGGAGCGTAGACTCGGGACAGGGCATCCGGTTTGAGATTCTTCGACCCGGGACGATAGGTGAGGATAAACTGGAAACGATTGAAGAAAAGAGACCATCTAGCTTGTCTAGAGTTCAACCGCTTCGCCTGCTGGATATACTCCAGATTTTTGTGGTCCGTAAGCACTTGAAATGGGTGAGAAGCCCCCTCGAGCCAGTGTCTCCATTCCTTCAATGCCATCTTAACCGCTAGGAGTTCACGATCCCCCACATCGTAGTTCCTCTCAGTCGGGGTAAGCCGGTGTGAGAAGAAAGCGCACGGATGAAGCTTCTTGTCTTCACCCCTCTGAGACAGGACAGCTCCAACACCAACCTCTGATGCGTCTACCTCCACCACAAATGGTTCATCCGTAGTCGGTAGTATCAGGATGGGGGCAGAGAGGACGCGCTGCTTGAGTCCTTGGAAGGCCGTCTCAGCTTCTCTTCCCCACAAAAACCTTGCATTGCCACCTTTGGTTAAAGCTGAGAGAGGAGCTGCCACCAAGCTGAAGTTCTTGATGAACTTGCGGTAAAAGTTTGTGAAGCCCAGGAAACGCTGAACATCCTTAACGGATTTGGGGGTGGGCCAATCCGCTACCGCCCCTACCTTCCTGGGGTCCATTTGGACTCGACCGGGTTCCACTACAAATCCCAGGAATTGTACTCGGGATGAATGGAATTCACATTTTTCCGGCTTAACGTACAGATGGCTGTCTAGGAGGCGTTTGAGTACTTGTCTGACATGCTTAGTGTGTTCTTGAAGGGAGCTCGAAAAGATGAGGATGTCATCCAAGTAAACGAACACAAATATGTTAAGCATATCCCTAAGCACATCGTTTATGAGCGCTTGGAACACCGCTGGGGCGTTGGTCAGGCCGAAGGGCATCACCAAGTATTCATAGTGACCAGTAGGCGTGTTGAAAGCGGTCTTCCACTCGTCACCAGGTCTGATCCGCACAAGATGGTATGCGTTCCGCAGGTCAAGCTTAGTGAAAACAACTGCTTCCTGGAGCAGCTCGAAGGCTGTGGCCATAAGGGGTAGCGGGTAACGGTTACGGACGGTTATGGCATTGAGTCCCCGGTAGTCGATGCAAGGACGTAATCCACCGTCTTTCTTGGCCACAAAGAAAAACCCTGCTCCCGCCGGGGAGGTGGATGGACGCATGAGGCCTGCTTCCAGAGCGTCCTTGATGTAGGTATCCATAGCAGCTCGTTCGGGTGGAGATAGGGAAAAGATCCGACCCCTGGGGGGGCAAGTGCCCGGAAACAGGTCGATGGGGCAATCATAAGGTCTATGGGGTGGTAGCATGGTGGCCCTCTGTTTGCTAAACACCATTTTGAGGTCATGGTAACACTCGGGAACTCGGGTCAGGTCGATGGATTCTAAAGACTCGGGAGTAGAACTCGGGGAATTCTGGAAAATACAAGTAGCTTGGCACGTAGGACCCCACTGCTTGATAGTGCCCACAGACCAGTCGATGTGAGGGTTATGGCTGTGAAGCCAGGGGTATCCAAGGACGAGAGGGAACTCGGAACAGGAGATCAAATGAAAGTTCATCAATTCCTGGTGTTGTGAAACTGAAAGTCGCAAGGAGGTAGTGACATGAGTGACAAGTCCAGATCCCAAAGGGCTTCCATCCAATGTAGTAACCCTCATGGGGTCACTTAGAGGTTCAGAGGGAACGCCATTCTCCTTCGCCCAGACACCATCCATGAAGTTACCTGCGGCTCCAGAGTCTACCAAGGCTTGAAGGTGAAGCTTGTGGTTGTCCCAGGAGAGGGTGACTGGAATGAGCAGACGGGAGTTGGACGGATGGGAGGAGGTTATGTTTCCCGTTACAGTTCCCCCGGTCTGTACGGGACAGAGCGTTTCCCTGGAGCCCGGGACACGTGTAACGGAAATGGCCCGGTTTGCCGCAATATAGACAGCGTCGCTCCCTCATCCGGCGGTCTCTCTCAGCCTGGGAGATGCGTCCAATCTGCATGGGTTCCGGTTGTGCCAGCGATGATAAAGGTGGGGACTCGGAGCTGGGACTGATAGGGGCTAGAGGTCTACGGTTGAGTTCTCTCTCTCTCAGACGCTGGTCAATGCGTGAGGCCAACTTGATCAGGGACTCGAGATTGTCCGGTGGTTCCCGAGTGGCCAGTTCATCTTGGATAGTGTCGGAAAGGCCTTTCAGAAAGCACACCGTGAGCGCCTCGTTGTTCCAGCCACTCGCTGCTGCCACCGTGCGGAACTGGATGGCATAGTCCGTCACGCTGCGCCAACCTTGATGGAGAGTCAGGAGCTGTTTGGCTGAGTCAGAACCACTGCTTGGGCCTTGAAACACTCGTTTGAATTCCTCAGCAAAGGCAGAGTAGCTGGCACAGCAGGAACTATGGGCATCCCACACAGCAGTAGCCCAGGCCAGGGCTTTTTCCGACAGCAGGGTGATGATATATGCGATCTTAGACCGGTCGGTGGGAAACGACGAGGGTTGCAGCTCAAAGGAGAGAGAACATTGAGTGAGAAACCCTTTACAAGCACTTGGATCACCTGAGAACCGTTGGGGAGGTGGAAGACGAGGTTCAGCCAGGGGGTTAACTGCCATGGGTACGTGAACCTGAGGTACTGGAACGGGAACTGTTGCCGGGGTAAGTCGATCAGATATTTGCTTAATGGAAGTCAGCATCTCCGACAGAAGATGAGAATGTCTAGCCATTAAGGCCTCTTGCTGAACCAGGGCGGCTTCGTGGCGTTGGACAGTCTCCTGGTGGTGGAACAGCGTGGAAAAAAGGTCCTGGGAACCGGCTGCCTCTGGGTTCATTTTTTGGCTCTGTGTTTCTGTCAGGACCCGGTTTCGAACCTGGGTCTCCGGAGTGAGAAACAGTCACTTAACCAACTGAGCCACGAATAGTCAGCAGAACCCAGAAGATGAGGCAGACACAGCAGTACTTAAGACGGTGTATTTAATAAAGAAAAAATCCTAAAATACAAAAAATGGCAAATCCAAAAGGTGGTAGGTAAAACACAAAAAAAACTCAAAAGAAACTCACCAAAAATAAACAAAAACAAAAAACAGAATACCACAAGAACGTCACCCGGAATCGACAAGAGCACACAGAACACTAGGGCAGGGTGCTAACATACAAACACAGAGCACAGAACAGAGGGAAACTAAGGGTTTAAATACACTCAGGGGAAACGAGACACAGGTGCAAATAATAATGGGGAACAAGGGAAAAACATAAGGACAAAAAGCACAATGGGGGCATCTAGTGACCAACAACCGGAACAACCCTGGCCAAATCCTGACACTCTTATTCTCTGTCCCCAATGCTCTAGGCGACCAGTTTTGATAGCCTTTAGCCGCACCCTCATACTACTCCTTCTCTGTTCCGCGGGTGATGTGGAGGTAAACCCAGGCCCTTCATATTCCCAGGCACCCTCATTTGTTGACTTCTGTGATCGAAAAAGCCTTGGTTTCATGCATGTCAACATCAGAAGCCTCCTTCCTAAGTTTGTTTTACTCACCGCTTTAGCACATTCTGCTAACCCTGATGTCCTTGCCGTGTCTGAGTCCTGGCTCAGGAAGGCCACCAAAAATTTCCATACCCAACTATAACATCTTCCGTCAAGATAGAACTGCCAAAGGGGGAGGAGTTGCAGTCTACTGCAGAGATAGCCTGCAAAGTAATGTCATACTTTCCAGGTCCATACCCAAACAGTTCGAACTACTAATTTTGAAAATTACTCTCTCCAGAAATAAGTCTCTCACTGTTGCCGCCTGCTACCGACCCCCCTCAGCTCCCAGCTGTGCCCTGGACACCATTTGTGAATTGATCGCCCCCCATCTAGCTTCAGAGTTTGTTCTTTTAGGTGACCTAAACTGGGATATGCTTAACACCCTGGCAGTCCTACAATCTAAGCTAGATGCCCTCAATCTCACACAAATCATCAAGGAACCCATCAGGTACAACCCTAACTCTGTAAACAAGGGCACCCTCATAGACGTCATCCTGACCAACTGGCCCTCCAGATACACCTCCGCTGTCTTCAACCAGGATCTCAGCGATCACTGCCTCATTGCCTGTATCCGCTACGGAGCCGCAGTCAAACGACCACCCCTCATCACTGTCAAACGCTCCCTAAAACACTTCTGTTAGCAGGCCTCCCTAATCGACCTGGCCCGGGTATCCTGGAAGGACATTGACCTCATCCCGTCAGTTGAGGATGCCTGGTCATTCTTTAAAAGTAACTTCCTCACCATTTTAGATAAGCATGCTCCGTTCAAAAAATGCAGAACCAAGAATAGATACAGCCCTTGGTTCACTCCAGACCTGACTGCCCTCGACCAGCACAAAAACATCCTGTGGCGGACTGCAATAGCATCGAATAGTCCCCGCGATATGCAACTGTTCAGGGAAGTCAGGAACCAATACACGCAGTCAGTCAGGAAAGCTAAGGCCAGCTTCTTCAGGCAGAAGTTTGCATCCTGTAGCTCCAACTCCAAAAAGCTCTGGGACACTGTGAAGTCCATGGAGAACAAGAGCACCTCCTCCCAGCTGCCCACTGCACTGAGGCTAGGTAACACGGTCACCCCCGATAAATCCATGATTATCGAAAACTTCAACAAGCATTTCTCAACGGCTGGCCATGCCTTCCGCCTGGCTACTCCATCATCGGCCAACAGCTCCGCCCCCACCGCAGCTTCTCGCCCAAGCCCTTCCACGTTCTCCTTTACCCAAATCCAGATAGCAGATGTTCTGAAAGAGCTGCAAAACCTGGACCCGTACAAATCAGCTGGGATTGACAATCTGGACCCTCTATTTCTGAAACTATCCGCCGCCATTGTCGCAACCCCTATTACCAGCCTGTTCAACCTCTCTCTCATATCGTCTGAGATCCCCAAGGATTGGAAAGCTGCCGCAGTCATCCCCCTCTTCAAAGGGGGAGACACCCTGGACCCAAACTGTTACAGACCTATATCCATCCTGCCCTGCCTATCTAAGGTCTTCGAAAGCCAAGTCAACAAACAGGTCACTGACCATCTCGAATCCCACCGTACCTTCTCCGCTGTGCAATCTGGTTTCCGAGCCGGTCACGGGTGCACCTCAGCCACACTCAAGGTACTAAACGATATCATAACCGCCATCGATAAAAGACAGTACTGTGCAGCCGTCTTCATCGACCTTGCCAAGGCTTTCGACTCTGTCAATCACCATATTCTTATCGGCAGACTCAGTAGCCTCGGTTTTTCGGATGACTGCCTTGCCTGGTTCACCAACTACTTTGCAGACAGAGTTCAGTGTGTCAAATCGGAGGGCATGCTGTCCGGTCCTCTGGCAGTCTCTATGGGGGTGCCACAGGGTTCAATTCTCGGGCCGACTCTTTTCTCTGTATATATCAATGATGTTGCTCTTGCTGCGGGCGATTCCCTGATCCACCTCTACGCAGACGACACCATTCTATATATGTCCGGCCCGTCCTTGGACACTGTGCTATCTAACCTCCAAACGAGCTTCAATGCCATACAACACTCCTTCCGTGGCCTCCAACTGCTCTTAAACGCTAGTAAAACCAAATGCATGCTTTTCAACCAATCGCTGCCTGCACCCGCATGCCCAACGAGCATCACCACCCTGGATGGTTCCGACCTTGAATATGTGGACACCTATAAGTACCTAGGTGTCTGGCTAGACTGTAAACTCTCCTTCCAGACTCATATTAAACATCTCCAATCGAAAATCAAATCAAGAGTCGGCTTTCTATTCCGCAACAAAGCCTCCTTCACTCACGCCGCCAAACTTACCCTAGTAAAACTGACTATCCTACCGATCCTCGACTTCGGCGATGTCATCTACAAAATTGCCTCCAACACTCTACTCAGCAAACTGGATGCAGTTTATCACAGTGCCATCCGTTTTGTCACTAAAGCACCTTATACCACCCACCACTGCGACTTGTATGCTCTAGTCGGCTGGCCCTCGCTACATATTCGTCGCCAGACCCACTGGCTCCAGGTCATCTACAAGTCCATGCTAGGTAAAGCTCCGCTTTATCTCAGTTCACTGGTCACGATGGCAACACCCATCCGTAGCACGCGCTCCAGCAGGTGTATCTCACTGATCATCCCTAAAGCCAACACCTCATTTGGCCGCCTTTCGTTCCAGTACTCTGCTGCCTGTGACTGGAACGAATGGCAAAAATCCCTGAAGTTGGAGACTTTTATCTCCCTCACCAACTTCAAACATGTGCTATCTGAGCAGCTAACCGATCGCTGCAGCTGTACATAGTCTATTGGTAAATAACCCACCCATTTTCACCTACCTCATCCCCACACTGTTTTTATTTATTTACTTTTCTGCTCTTTTGCACACCAGTATCTCTACCTGTACATGACCATCTGATCATTTATCACTCCAGTGCTAATCTGCAAGGTTGTAATTATTTGCCTACCTCCTCATGCCTTTTGCACACAATGTATATAGACGCGGCTTTTTTGTACTGTGTTATTGACTTGTTAATTGTTTACTCCATGTGCAACTCTGTGTTGTCTGCTCACACTGCTAAGCTTTATCTTGGCCAGGTCGCAGTTGCAAATGAGAACTTGTTCTCAACTAGCCTACCTGGTTAAATAAAGGTGAAATAAAAAAAAATAAAATAAAAAATAGGTCTTCATTGAGTGACTGGTTAGTACAGTGGCTAACCTATAGGTCTTCTGTGAGTGACAGGTTAGTATAGTGGGGAACAAATAGGCATTTCGTGTGTGACAGGTTAGTACAGTGGTGAACCTATAGTCCTTCAGTGAGTGACAGGTTAGCACAGTGGCTAACCTATAGGTCTTCTGTGAGTGACAGGTTAGTATAGTGGGGAACAAATAGGCATTTCGTGTGTGACAGGTTAGTACAGTGGTGAACCTATAGTCCTTCAGTGAGTGAAAGATTAGTACAGTGTCAAACCAATAGAAATTTAGTGTGTGACAGGTTAGTACAGTCGCAAACCTATAGGTCTTCAGTGTGTTAGAGTTTAGTACAGTGACAAACCTATAGGTCTTCATTGAGTGACCGGTAATTACAGTGGAAAACCTATAGGAATTTAGTTTGTGACAGTTTAGTACAGTGGCATACCAATAGGCATTTAGTGTGTGACAGGTTAGTACAGTGGTGAACCTATAGGCCTTCAGTGTGTGACAGGTTAGTACAGTGACAAACCTATAGGCCTTCAGTGTGTGACAGGTTAGTACAGTAGCGAACCTATTTGCCTTCAGTGAGTGACAGGTTAGTACAGTGGTGAACCTATAGTTCTTCAGTGAGTGACAGGTTAGTACAGTGGTGGACCTATAGGCCTTCAGTGAGTGACAGGTTAGTACAGTGTTGAACCTATAGGCCTTCAGTGAGTGACAGGTTAGTACAGTGGGGAACCTATAGTTCTTCAGTGAGTGACAGGTTCGTACAGTGGCGAACCTATCGGTTTTCAGTGTGTGACAGGTTAGTACAGTGGCAAACCCAAAAGCCTTCAGTGAGTGACAGGTTAGTACAGTGGTGAACCTATAGGCCTTCAGTGTGTGACAGGTTAGTACAGTGGTGAACCTATAGGCCTTCAGTGAGTGACAGGTTAGTACAGTGACAAACCTATAGGACTTCAGTGTGTGACAGGTTCGTACAGTGGTAAACCAGAGGTATTCAGTGAGTGATAGGTTCGTACAGTGGCAAACATATAGGACTTTAGTGTGTGACTGGGTAGTACAGTGACAAACCTATAGGTCTTCATTGAGTGACCGGTAAGTACAGTGGAAAACCTATAGGCATTTAGTTTGTGACAGTTTAGTACAGTGGCAAACCAATAGGCATTTAGTGTGTGACAGGTTAGTACAGTGGTGAACCTATAGGCCTTCAGTGTGTGACAGGTTAGTACAGTGACAAACCTATAGGCCTTCAGTGTGTGACAGGTTAGTACAGTGGCAAACCTATAGGTCTTCAGTCTGTGACTGGTTAGTACAGTAGCGAACCTATAGGTCTTCAGTGTGTGACAGGTTAGTACAGAGGTGAACCTATTTGCCTTCAGTGAGTGACAGGTTAGTACAGTGGTGAACCTATAGATCTTCAGTGAGTGACAGGTTAGTACAGTGGTGGACCTATAGGCCTTCAGTGAGTGACAGGTTAGTACAGTGTACAGTGTTGAACCTCATTACAACTAGCATGTCCAGAGATACAACCCCTCTCATCATCACCCAGTGCCTGGGCTTACCTCCGCTGTACCCGCACCCCACCATACCCCTGTCTGCGCATTATGCCCTGAATATATTCTACCATACCCAGAAACCTGCTCCTCTTATTCTCTGTCCCCAATGCTCTAGGCGACCAGTTTTGATAGCCTTTAGCCGCACCCTCATACTACTCCTTCTCTGTTCCGCGGGTGATGTGGAGGTAAACCCAGGCCCTGCATGTCCCCAGGCACCCTCATTTGTTGACTTCTGTGATCGAAAAAGCCTTGGTTTCATGCATGTCAACAGCAGAAGCCTCCTTCCTAAGTTTGTTTTACTCACCGCTTTAGCACACTCTGCTAACCCTGATGTCCTTGCCGTGTCTGAGTCCTGGCTCAGGAAGGCCACCAAAAGTTCTGAGATTTCCATACCCAACTATAACATCTTCCGTCAAGATAGAACTGCCAAAGGGGGAGGAGTTGCAGTCTACTGCAGAGATAGCCTGCAAAGTAATGTCATACTTTCCAGGTCCATACCCAAACAGTTCGAACTACTAATTTTGAAAATTACTCTCTCCAGAAATAAGTCTCTCACTGTTGCCGCCTGCTACCGACCCCCCTCAGCTCCCAGCTGTGCCCTGGACACCATTTGTGAATTGATCGCCCCCCATCTAGCTTCAGAGTTTGTTCTTTTAGGTGACCTAAACTGGGATATGCTTAACACCCCGGCAGTCCTACAATCTAAGCTAGATGCCCTCAATCTCACACAAATCATCAAAGAACCCATCAGGTACAACCCTAACTCTGTAAACAAGGGCACCCTCATAGACGTCATCCTGACCAACTGGCCCTCCAGATACACCTCCGCTGTCTTCAACCAGGATCTCAGCGATCACTGCCTCATTGCCTGTATCCGCTACGGAGCCGCAGTCAAACGACCACCCCTCATCACTGTCAAACGCTCCCTAAAACACTTCTGTGAGCAGGCCTTCCTAATCGACCTGGCCCGGGTATCCTGGAAGGACATTGACCTCCTCCCGTCAGTTGAGGATGCCTGGTCATTCTTTAAAAGTAACTTCCTCACCATTTTAGATAAGCATGCTCCGTTCAAAAAATGCAGAACCAAGAATAGATACAGCCCTTGGTTCACTCCAGACCTGACTGCCCTCGACCAGCACAAAAACATCCTGTGGCGGACTGCAATAGCATCGAATAGTCCCCGCGATATGCAACTGTTCAGGGAAGTCAGGAACCAATACACGCAGTCAGTCAGGAAAGCTAAGGCCAGCTTCTTCAGGCAGAAGTTTGCATCCTGTAGCTCCAACTCCAAAAAGTTCTGGGACACTGTGAAGTCCATGGAGAACAAGAGCACCTCCTCCCAGCTGCCCACTGCACTGAGGCTAGGTAACACGGTCACCCCCGATAAATCCATGATTATCGAAAACTTCAACAAGCATTTCTCAACGGCTGGCCATGCCTTCCGCCTGGCTACTCCATCATCGGCCAACAGCTCCGCCCCCACCGCAGCTTCTCGCCCAAGCCCTTCCAGGTTCTCCTTTACCCAAATCCAGATAGCAGATGTTCTGAAAGAGCTGCAAAACCTGGACCCGTACAAATCAGCTGGGCTTGACAATCTGGACCTTCTATTTCTGAAACTATCCGCCGCCATTGTCGCAACCCCTATTACCAGCCTGTTCAACCTCTCTCTCATATCGTCTGAGATCCCCAAGGATTGGAAAGCTGCCGCAGTCATCCCCCTCTTCAAAGGGGAGACACCCTGGACCCAAACTGTTACAGACCTATATCCATCCTTCCCTGCCTATCTAAGGTCTTCGAAAGCCAAGTCAACAAACAGGTCACTGACCATCTCGAATCCCACCGTACCTTCTCCGCTGTGCAATCTGGTTTCCGAGCCGGTCACGGGTGCACCTCAGCCACACTCAAGGTACTAAACGATATCATAACCGCCATCGATAAAAGACAGTACTGTGCAGCCGTCTTCATCGACCTTTCCAAGGCTTTCGACTCTGTCAATCACCATATTCTTATCGGCAGACTCAGTAGCCTCGGTTTTTCGGATGACTGCCTTGCCTGGTTCACCAACTACTTTGCAGACAGAGTTCAGTGTGTCAAATCGGAGGGCATGCTGTCCGGTCCTCTGGCAGTCTCTATGGGGGTGCCACAGGGTTCAATTCTCGGGCCGACTCTTTTCTCTGTATATATCAATGATGTTGCTCTTGCTGCGGGCGATTCCCTGATCCACCTCTACGCAGACGACACCATTCTATATACTTCCGGCCCGTCCTTGGACACTGTGCTATCTAACCTCCAAACGAGCTTCAATGCCATACAACACTCCTTCCGTGGCCTCCAACTGCTCTTAAACGCTAGTAAAACCAAATGCATGCTTTTCAACCAATCGCTGCCTGCACCCGCATGCCCAACGAGCATCACCACCCTGGATGGTTCCGACCTTGAATATGTGGACACCTATAAGTACCTAGGTGTCTGGCTAGACTGTAAACTCTCCTTCCAGACTCATATTAAACATCTCCAATCGAAAATCAAATCAAGAGTCGGCTTTCTATTCCGCAACAAAGCCTCCTTCACTCACGCCGCCAAACTTACCCTAGTAAAACTGACTATCCTACCGATCCTCGACTTCGGCGATGTCATCTACAAAATTGCCTCCAACACTCTACTCAGCAAACTGGATGCGGTTTATCACAGTGCCATCCGTTTTGTCACTAAAGCACCTTATACCACCCACCACTGCGACTTGTATGCTCTAGTCGGCTGGCCCTCGCTACATATTCGTCGCCAGACCCACTGGCTCCAGGTCATCTACAAGTCCATGCTAGGTAAAGCTCCGCTTTATCTCAGTTCACTGGTCACGATGGCAACACCCATCCGTAGCACGCGCTCCAGCAGGTGTATCTCACTGATCATCCCTAAAGCCAACACCTCATTTGGCCGCCTTTCGTTCCAGTACTCTGCTGCCTGTGACTGGAACGAATGGCAAAAATCCCTGAAGTTGGAGACTTTTATCTCCCTCACCAACTTCAAACATGTGCTATCTGAGCAGCTAACCGATCGCTGCAGCTGTACATAGTCTATTGGTAAATAACCCACCCATTTTCACCTACCTCATCCCCACACTGTTTTTATTTATTTACTTTTCTGCTCTTTTGCACACCAGTATCTCTACCTGTACATGACCATCTGATCATTTATCACTCCAGTGCTAATCTGCAAGGTTGTAATTATTCGCCTACCTCCTCATGCCTTTTGCACACAATGTATATAGACGCGCCTTTTTTGTACTGTGTTATTGACTTGTTAATTGTTTACTCCATGTGCAACTCTGTGTTGTCTGCTCACACTGCTAAGCTTTATCTTGGCCAGGTCGCAGTTGCAAATGAGAACTTGTTCTCAACTAGCCTACCTGGTTAAATAAAGGTGAAATAAAAAAAAATAAAATAAAAAATAGGTCTTCATTGAGTGACCGGTTAGTACAGTGGCTAACCTATAGGTCTTCTGTGAGTGACAGGTTAGTATAGTGGGGTACAAATAGGCATTTCGTGTGTGACAGGTTAGTACAGTGGTGAACCTATAGTCCTTCAGTGAGTGACAGGTTAGTACAGTGACAAACCTATAGGCCTTCAGTGTGTGACAGGTTAGTACAGTGGCAAACCTATCGGCCTTCAGTGTGTGACAGGTTAGTACAGTGGCAAACCAATAGGCATTTAGTGTGTGACAGGTTAGTACAGTGGCTAACCTATAGGTCTTCATTGAGTGATCAGTTAGTACAGTGACAAACCTATAGGCCATCAGTGTGTGACAGGTTAGTACAGTGACAAACCTATAGGACTTCAGTGTGTGACAGGTTCGTACAGTGGTAAACCTATAGGTCTTCAGTGAGTGATAGGTTCGTACAGTTGCAAACATATAGGACTGTAGTGTGTGACTGGTTAGTACAGTGACAAACCTATAGGTCTTCATTGAGTGACCGGTAAGTACAGTGGAAAACCAATAGGCATTTAGTTTGTGACAGTTTAGTACAGTGGCAAACCAATAGGCATTTAGTGTGTGACAGGTTAGTACAGTGGTGAACCTATAGGCCTTCAGTGTGTGACAGGTTAGTACAGTGACAAACCTATAGGCCTTCAGTGTGTGACAGGTTAGTACAGTGGCAAACCTATAGGTCTTCAGTGTGTGACAGGTTAGTACAGTAGCGAACCTATAGGTCTTCAGTGTGTGACAGGTTAGTACAGTGGTGAACCCATTTGTCTTCAGTGAGTGACAGGTTAGTACAGTGGTGAACCAATAGATCTTCAGTGAGTGACAGGTTAGTACAGTGGTGGACCTATAGGCCTTCAGTGAGTGACAGGTTAGTACAGTGTTGAACCTATAGGCCTTCAGTGAGTGACAGGTTAGTACAGTGGCGAACCTATAGGACTTCAGTGTGTGACAGTTTAGTACAGTGGCAAACCAATAGGCATTTAGTGTGTGACAGGTTAGTACAGTGGTGAACCTATAGTCCTTCAGTGTGTGACAGGTTAGTACAGTGACAAACCTATAGGCCTTCAGTGTGTGACAGGTTAGTACAGTCAAAAACCTAAAGGTCTTCAGTGTGTTAGAGTTTAGTACAGTGGTGAACCTATAGGCCTTCAGTGTGTGACAGGTTAGTACAGTGGTGAACCTCTTTGCCTTCATTGTGTGACAGGTTAGTACAGTGGTGGACCTATAGGTCTTCAGTGAGTGACAGGTTAGTACAGTGGTGGACCGATAGGCCTTCAGTGAGTGGCAGGTTAGTACAGTGTTGAACCTATAGGCCAGTGAGTGACAGGTTAGTACAGTGGCGAACCTATAGTTCTTCAGTGAGTGACAGGTTAGTACAGTGGCAAACCGATAGGCCTTCAGTGAGTGACAGGTTAGTACAGTGGCAAACCCATAGGCCATCATTGAGTGACAGGTTAGTACAGTGTTGAACCTATAGGCCAGTGAGTGACAGGTTAGTACAGTGGCGAACCTATAGTTCTTCAGTGAGTGACAGGTTAGTACAGTGGCAAACCGATAGGCCTTCAGTGAGTGACAGGTTAGTACAGTGGTGCACCTATAGACCTTCAGTGAGTGACAGGTTAGTACAGTGGCAAACCCATAGGCCTTCATTGAGTGACAGATTAGTACAGTGTTGAACCTATAGGCCTTCAGTGAGTGACAGGTTAGTACAGTGGCAAACCCAAAAGCCTTCAGTGAGTGACAGGTTAGTACAATGGTGAACCTATAGGCCTTCAGTGAGTGACAGGTTAGTACAATGGTGAACCTATTGGCCTTCAGTGAGTGACAGGTTAGTACAGTGGCAAACCAATAGGCATTTAGTGTGTGACAGGTTAGAACTTCAGTGAGTGATAGGTTAGTACAGTGGCAAACCAATAGGCCTTCAGTGAGTGACAGGTTGGTACAGTGACAAACCTATAGGCCTTCAGTGTGTGACAGTTTAGTACAGTGGCTAACCTATAGGTCTTCATTGAGTGACCGGTTAGTACAGTCGCTAACCTATAGGCCATCAGTGTGTGACAGGTTAGTACAGTGACAAACCTATAGGTCTTCATTGAGTGACCGGTTAGTACAGTGGCAAACCTATTGGCCTTCAGTGTGTGACAGGTCAGTAAAATGATGAACCAAAAGGCCTTCAGTGAGTGACAGGTTAGTACAGTGGCAAACCACTAGGCATTTAGTGTGTGACAGGTTAGTACTTAAGTGAGTGATAGGTTAGTACAGTGGCAAACCTATAGGCATTTAGTGTGTGACAGGTTAGTACAGTCGCAAACCTAAAGGTCTTCAGTGTGTTAGAGTTTAGTACAGTGGTGAACCTATAGGCCTTCAGTGTGTGACAGGTTAGTACAGTGGTGAACCTCTTTGCCTTCATTGAGTGACAGGTTAGTACAGTGGTGGACCTATAGGTCTTCAGTGAGTGACATGTTAGTACAGTGTTGGACCTATAGGTCTTCAGTGAGTGGCAGGTTAGTACAGTGTTGAACCTATAGGCCAGTGAGTTACAGGTTAGTACAGTGGCGAACCTATAGTTCTTCAGTGAGTGACAGGTTAGTACAGTGGTGAACTTATAGACCTTCAGTGAGTGACAGGTTAGTACAGTGGCAAACCCATTGGCCTTCAATGAATGACAGGTTAATACAGTGTTGAACCTATAGGCCTTCAGTGAGTGACAGGTTAGTACAGTGGCAAACCCAAAAGCCTTCAGTGAGTGACAGGTTAGTACAGTGGCAAACCAATAGGCCTTCAGTGAGTGACAGGTTGGTACAGTGACAAACCCATAGGCCTTCAGTGTGTGACAGTTTAGTACAGTGGCTAACCTATAGGTCTTCATTGAGTGACCGGTTAGTTAAGTCGCTAACCTATAGGCCATAAGTGTGTGACAGGTTAGTACAGCAAAAAACATATAGGTCTTCATTGAGTGACCGGTTAGTACAGTGGCAAACCTATTGGCCTTCAGTGTGTGACAGGTCAGTACAGTGGTGAACCTATAGTCCTTCAGTGAGTGAAAGGTTAGTACAATGGCAAACCAATAGGCATTTAGTGTGTGATATGTTAGTACAGTCGCAAACCTATAGGTCTTCAGTGTGTTAGAGTTTAGTACAGTGGTGAACCTATAGGCCTTCAGTGAGTGACAGGTTAGTACAGTGGCGAACCTATAGTTCTTCAGTGAGTGACAGTTTTGTACAGTGGCAAACCTATAGGTCTTCAGTGTGTGACAGGTTAGTACAGTGGCAAACCGATAGGCCTTCAGTGAGTGACAGGTTAGTACAGTGGTGAACCTATTTGCCTTCATTGAGTGACAGGTTAGTACAGTGGTGAACCTATAGGTCTTCAGTGAGTGACAGGATAGTACAGTGGTGGACCTATAGGCCTTCAGTGAGTGACAGGTTAGTACAGTGTTGAACCTATAGGCCTTCAGTGAGTGACAGGTTAGTACAGTGGCGAACCTAGAGTTCTTCAGTGAGTGACAGTTTTGTACAGTGGCGAACCTATAGGTCTTCAGTGTGTGACAGGTTAGTACAGTGGCAAACCGATAGGCCTTCAGTGAGTGACAGGTTAGTACAGTGGTGAACCTGTAGACCTTCAGTGAGTGACAGGTTAGTACAGTGGCAAACCTATAGGACTTCAGTGTGTGACAGTTTAGTACAGTGGCAAACCAATAGGCCTTCAGTGAGTGACAGGTTAGTACAGTGACAAACCTATAGGCCTTCAGTGTGTGACAGGTTAGTACAGTGGTGAACCTTTAGTCCTTCAGTGAGTGACCGTTTAGTACAGTGGTAAACCTATAGGTCTTCAGTGAGTGATAGGTTCGTACAGTGGCAAACATATAGGACTTTAGTGTGTGACTGGTTAGTACAGTGACAAACCTATAGGTCTTCATTGAGTGACCGGTAAGTACAGTTGAAAACCTATAGGCATTTAGTTTTTGACAGTTTAGTACAGTGGCAAACCAATAGGCATTTAGTGTGTGACAGGTTAGTACCGTGGTGAACCTATAGGCCTTCAGTGTGTGTCAGGTTAGTACAGTGACAAACCTATAGGCCTTCAGTGTGTGACATTTTAGTACAGTGGCAAACCTATCATTCTTCAGTGTGTGACAGGTTAGTACAGTAGCGAACCTATAGGTCTTCAGTGTGTGACAGGTTAGTACAGTGGTGAACCTATAGTCCTTCAGTGAGTGAAAGGTTAGTACAGTGGCAAACCAATAGGCATTTGTGTGTGACAGGTTAGTACAGTCGCAAACCTATAGGTCTTCAGTGTGTTTGAGTTTAGTACAGTGGTGAACCTATAGGCCTTCAGCGTATGACAGGTTAGTACAGTGACAAACCTATAGGCCTTCAGTGTGTGACAGGTTAGTACAGTAGCGAACCTATAGGTCTTCAGTGTGTGACAGGTTAGTACAGTGGTGAACCTATTTGCCTTCATTGAGTGACAGGTTAGTACAGTGGTGAACCTATCGGTCTTCAGTGAGTGACAGGATAGTACAGTGGTGGACCTATAGGCCTTCAGTGAGTGACAGGTTAGTACGGTGTTGAACCTATAGGCCTTCAGTGAGTGACAGGTTAGTACAGTGACAAACCTATAGGCCTTCAGTGTGTGACATTTTAGTACAGTGGCAAACCTATAGGTCTTCATTGAGTGACCGGTTAGTACAGTGGCAAACCCATCAGTCTTCAGTGTGTGACAGGTTAGTACAGTAGCGAACCTATAGGTCTTCAGTGTGTTAGAGTTTAGTACAGTGGTGAACCTATAGGCCTTCAGCGTGTGACAGGTTAGTACAGTGACAAACCTATAGGCCTTCAGTGTGTGACAGGTTAGTAAAGTGGCAAACCTATAGGTCTTCAGTGTGTGACAGGTTGGTACAGTAGCGAACCTATAGGTCTTCATTGAGTGACAGGTTAGTACAGTGGTGAACCTATAGGTCTTCAGTGAGTGACAGGATAGTACAGTGGTGGACCTATAGGCCTTCAGTGAGTGACAGGTTAGTACAGTGTTGAACCTATAGGCCTTCAGTGAGTGACAGGTTAGTACAGTGGTGGACCTATAGGCCTTCAGTGAGTGACAGGTTAGTACAGTGTTGAACCTATAGGCCTTCAGTGAGTGACAGGTTCGTACAGTGTCGAACCTATAGGTCTTCAGTGTGTGACAGGTTAGTACAGTGGCAAACCGATAGGCCTTCAGTGAGTGATAGGTTCGTACAGTGGCAAACATATAGGACTTTAGTGTGTGACTGGTTAGTACAGTTACAAACCTATAGGTCTTCATTGAGTGACAGGTAAGTACAGTGGAAAACCTATAGGCATTTAGTTTGTGACAGTTTAGTACAGTGGCAAACCAATAGGCCTTCAGTGTGTGACAAGTTAGTACAGTAGCAAACATATAGGTCTTCAGTGTGTGACAGGTTAGTACAGTGGTGAACCTATTTGCCTTCATTGAGTGACAGGTTAGTACAGTGGTGAACCTATAGGTCTTCAGTGAGTGAGAGGATAGTACAGTGATGGACCTATAGGCCTTCAGTGAGTGACAGGTTAGTACAGTGTTGAACCTATAGGCCTTCAGTGAGTGACAGGTTAGTACAGTGTTGAACCTATAGGCCTTCAGTGTGTGACAGGTTAGTACAGTGGCAAACCGATAGACCTTCAGTGAGTGACAGGTTAGTTCAGTGGTGAACCTATAGGCCTTCAGTGTGTGACAGGTTAGTACAGTGACAAACCTATAGGCCTTCAGCGTGTGACAGGTTAGTACAGTGACAAACCTATAGGCCTTCAGTGTGTGACAGGTTAGTACAGTGGCTAACCTATAGGTCTTCATTGAGTGACCGGTTAGTACAGTGGCTAACCTCTAGGTCTTCATTGAGTGACCAGTTAGTACAGTGACAAACCTATAGTCCATCAGTGTGTGACAGGTTAGTACAGTGACAAACCTATAGGTCTTCATTGAGTGACCGGTTAGTACAGTGGCAAACCTATAGGTCTTCAGTGTGTGACAGGTTAGTACAGTGGTGAACCTATTTGCCTTCATTGAGTGACAGGTTAGTACAGTGGTGAACCTATAGGTCTTCAGTGAGTGACAGGATAGTACAGTGGTGGACCTATAGGCCTTCAGTGAGTGACAGGTTAGTACAGTGTTGAACCTATAGGCCTTCAGTGAGTGACAGGTTAGTACAGTGGCGAACCTATAGTTCTTCAGTGAGTGACAGGTTAGTACAGTTGTGAACCTATAGGCCTTCAGTGTGTGACAGGTTAGTACAGTGACAAACCTCTAGGTCTTCAGTGTGTGACAGGTTAGTACACAGTGACAAACCTATAGGTTTTCAGTATGTGACAGGTTAGTACATTGGTGAACCTATAGGTCTTCAGTGTGTGACAGGTTAGTACATTGGTGAACCTATAGGTCTTCAGTATGTGACAGGTTAGTACATTGGTGAACCTATAGGTCTTCAGTGAGTGACAGGTTAGTACAGTGATGAACCTATAGGCCTTCATTGATTGACAGGTTAGTACAGTGGTGAACCTTTAGGCCTTCATTGAGTGACAGGTTAGTACAGTGGTGAACCTTTAGGCCTTCAGTGAGTGACAGGTTAGTGATTCTGAAAGGACATTACAACTGTAATTCCAGCCCACTCATGTAGGAGAGTACACTTTTGTGCCAATGGTGTAGTGGAGGGTATACGCAGGTAAACTCTATGCCACTTTTTTTCAGTGGGCATTGCTTATCCTCACTTATTAATCCCTACTGGTGCATATCAAAGTAGTGTAGTGGACACATGCGACTTATCAATTATGTCTTACAGTAGAGAAATCAAACACAAAGTCGCCTACACAATCGCAAAACACTTGAAATATATTCAGACACAGCCTAGTTTCAGCGGAATATCATCTGAAGGAAGCACAACCAGCTCTCAACTGGTTTTGACATGGCTTCCATAGATTCCTGCATGGTGAGCATTTTCTTCTCCCGTTGAAAAGACCTGCGGAAGCGCTCCTCTTGTGCAGCAACCTGAAACACCTGCATGTCTGCCACCTCTTTCATCTCACCAGGTCAACTAGACTGCACTTGACCTCCTGACCACGTGGGTGGTTGTGTGTGGTGTATTTAACCTCCTAAACGCTTAAGGTGAAGGCGGGGCGAGAAAAAGATTAGTTAGAACTATTGTAAATCAAGCTGTACACTGTGGAATCCCAGTACCTGACCACGATGGGGCCTTCGTGGAAGCGTGACCCCATTTCCCCCCACACCTCACCCCATGACACCCAGCCCCCCAAGCTCTGGAAGATGGTAAAGCTTGGTGGAAGGCATGCCAAGGCAGTAGACACTTTTAAGCAAAGATGAAAGGTTTTTCTTTTTAATCAGTCATTTGGCAGCGATGTAAGAGCTTCACCCCGGCTCTGCTAAGGATCAATTTTTAATGCTGCTGCGCAGAGGGCTGCTGCTTGATTGGCAAGAAGGGAGCTATTTACAAAGGATCTATTTACAAATATGATGTAGAAATATGCACAGGGCACAATTGACGTCTCTTAAGGAATTCTAAATGAGCTCGCTCTGTCACGAGGAACGACCTCTATGGGCCCCTGATCTCGGTAACGTGAGCGTGTCAGTGGGTTGTGCAGTGTTTGTGTGTGAAGCATCCAAGTTCACCTCCATGTGTTGCATTGTGTTGTTGAGCTCCATATTCTCCTGCCAAAGTCAGAATATCTGGGTCAATCAACCAGCCAGGTCACACCGTGATACAAGTCAGTATTCGACGTCGGGAGATGACGTGGTGACCAGCCACTGGGGGCAACAGTGAGCTCTGTTTCTGACGCGAGACTGTGCGAGCTAGTTGCAATCAACATCATGCATCACACACAGCGTCCCAAAACACACCAATATCAAAGGAATTCTCTTGTCACACAAACAACAGCATTGCTATAATCAAGCAGCTTCTGTGTCCCTACCGTATCACAGACTCTTAGTGGACACCTTGCCCTTTGCTTCGTGCTGGCTAGGCAGGGCATGTGATTCCTTTAACAAAGGGGACTCGTTGAGTTCACCCCGTCGCCCCTCACTGGGCACCTTGACCCACACTGAAAGAGGACAAGGGTAGAACGAACACCTGGCTGGCCCCCCTCACCTCACCCCACACCAGACTATCCCACAGCAGGAGACCTGACACCACTTCCCCCTTCTCCCGCTCTCCCACCCAGCACACACACCATTGATCCCATGATTGACCTTGTGGAGGCAGAATCAATACACTCTTAAATGGCATCATTGTAAGCGGTTGGCTACAATGGCGAGGGGTTGTGTGCTCTGTTCATTTCCAGCGAGTACTCTAACCCGCGTTCGCTCTCTTTCTCTCCCTGTTGATAAGCTCAGACAGGAGAGGAAGGTGGGAATAGGAGAGGTATTGAGTCCAGAGGCTCCTGTACACACATGACAAAGGGCAGAGGGCCACACAAAA
>NC_088236.1:45738285-45740785 GCF_036934945.1 Oncorhynchus masou masou
ACATAACATGACATTTGAAATGTCTTTATTCTTTTGGAACTTTTGTGAGTGTAATGTTTACTGTTAATTTATTTCACTTTTTGTTTAATATCTACTTCACTTGCTTTGGCATTGTTAACATATGTTTCCCATGGCAATAAATCTAATTGAATTGAATTGAATTGAGAGAGATCCGTATGTTTTAATGGTGAGTGTGACCGTGTGTGTACATGCATGTGATGATTTCACGCGTGTGTTTCTGTGTGTGAACTCAACACCTCTCTCATCCAGTCCCTAACTTGACCCTCACAGAGGCCAGAGCCCAGGTACCATTATTACTCAGGCTTCTGCTTTAGGTGGGAGTGTTTGGAAAACAGACCGTCTCTGCAGTCACACAAGAATAACACAGCTAAGTGGCAGCCAGTGTAGTCAGCCATTCAGCCTGGGGCAGGAACCCAAACCTAACTTCATTCACTACTCTCACTCAATCTCCAGCACATTCAGTTTAGTACATCGCTTACTTCCTGTGAATTAAAAAAAATAAATTAAAAAAAGACACATTGACCCTAATTAGAACCAGTTGAAAGGAAGTGACAATTACGTCCTTGTCAGAAGGGCTAATTTAGACTAGAGATAGACTAAGAGAGACATTGCTTCCTCCAGTCGCTGAGAGCCAAGTGGAATATTCTACCACCCACCGGTTAACAAACACTCACACACACACACACACACACACACACACACACACACACACACACACACACACACACACACACACACACACACACACACGCTGCCGAGGCCTGCCTATTTAAACCCACCACTAATAAATTTATATTTACTGCCTGCATTGAAGACATTTAAATGATGGCGTACAATAAACCTGGCACACAGATTTCAAAAGCTCTTTCAGGGGATGTTAAAGCAATATAGTAAGCAATTTTCCAAAGTGGATTACAAATTTCACATCCAGGTTTTATTGCACATTACGATAACTTAACCACATCTAAATGTTCCGCATAAATGGGAAATATGTGCTGGTTAATATGCTATTTTTCATTTTTTAAGAAGCCTCTTACAAACCCTGCCAAGTGTAGGAACGTGTTGGTTTGTGTGGTGGGAAGTCAATAATCTTTATGAGGTTGCTTTTAATTACAGGGAAGATAACAGAGTACCATCCTCAGCATAAGCCTCCATCAATCTCCATCCAGCATCAATCCTAGCATAGGCCTGGCCTCACGCAAGGATGCGCGCGCCCGTATGGACGCACGCACACACGGACGGACACACGCGAACACACACACACACACACACACACACACACACACACACACACACACACACACACACACACACACACACACACACACACACACACACACACACACACACACACACACACACACACACACACACACACTGGACACAGTAGATGTAATTTGTCCCCTTAGCCATGAGTGATGAATCGGTAATGGATCTCATGTGGACTTGATGACAAAGGTGTGAAGTCTTGTGTATTACCGTGGCCATAGTCAGTCTTTACATTAGATGGTCTTTACGAGTTGAATTGTGCAGCCATCGAGACCCTGAGAAGGACAAATACTGGCGTAGCTCTGGGGCCTCCCGAGTGGCACAGCGGTCTAAGGCACTGCCATCTCCATGCAAAAGCCATCACTACAGTCCCTGGTTCTGAAACCAGGCTGAGTCACATCAGTCTGTGATAGGGAGACCCATAAGGCGGTGCACAATTGGCCCAGCGTCATTAAGGTTTGGCCTCGGTAGGCTGTCATTGTAAATAAGGACTTGTTCTTAACTGACTTCCCTAGTTAAATAAAGGTAAAAAATTCTAATAAAGCACAGTGTAAACTTCGTCAGTCTCATCCAGAAACAAGCCCTAGTCCTTGCTTCCTATGTTCTTCATGTAGATCTGAAAACATTTTATAGGTATAAGCAATGAGGTTTGATACTTACAGTTTTTTTCGATTGCTAAACGACAGTGGACACAACTGGAGTCACATGTGCAAAACTCTAACTCCAGTCTGCACAGCAGCAGTTCATGTGGACCAAACTCCAGTTCGTTTTTCATTGCTTGAACACAGTTTTCAAAACTCTACACACTTATCCCATGACTTTAACCACAACCTGCACAACACTGTGCATTTACAGCACTTTGTTCAAATGCTAACACACTGCTGTCAAAACTGTGAACCACACAATCAAAACGGAATAGATTTCAGCCATGTGCCTTTCAAACACTGCTGATTGCAATTTCAGCTGAAAGGCTAAGCAGGTGTCTTGTTTTAGACTTGTTAGTGAACACACACACATATTACAGTATATATAGGTAGAGCTCAGAAAGACTCATTTTGGAAATGGAACAAGGAAGATGGGTTCGTGGAGGGAGAAGGGTGGCAGGGAGAGGGCGGATGCGTGGAGGAAGACAAAGAAGACAAAGAGCTGTTATTTCAGATGAAATAAGGGCTACACTTATAGACCATGTCGTGAACCATGGTCTCTCATT
>NC_088236.1:45745785-45908285 GCF_036934945.1 Oncorhynchus masou masou
ATCAGAGCTCATCGGTGTTGGAAGCAGGCCCTGGGTATCCATCCTTCCATTATTATTCATCTGGCTTGATGAGTCCTGTGGCTCATTAGCAACAGGATCACAATGGACGGGCCAAACCACTACATCCAGCTGGACAGGACGCCACACAAACCCATCAAAAGACAAACACATCGACACACACACACACACACACACACTCTTGAGGGAGGTTGCGTCTGGATTTGGGAAGTGGCCGAGATATAGGATTTTGTCTAGTCTCTGTGTGTCTGTGTGTGTGTGTGTGTCTGTGTATGTGTGTGTGTGTGTGTGTGTGTGTGTGTGTGTGTGTGTGTGTGTGTGTGTGTGTGTGTGTGTGTGTGTGTGAGAGAGTTTTCTTAATCGAGTGGAGGAGGTAATGAGCGGTCGTTGTTCCCACCTTAAAATGTCATATCAGGGTGAAGCAGCCTGGTCTATAATCCAGTTCTTTATGTGTGTGTGTGTGTGTGTGTGTGTGTGTGTCTATGACTACGTGTGTGCGGGCCCGCGCGCATGTGTGTGTGTGGGTCAGGCCGAGACGCTCCCCCGAAAAGGGCAAGCATGCCGCTGTTGATGACCGAAGGAGATAGTGGAGCGAGAGGGGGACTTCATGATGTCCCTTGTGGGTCACAATTAGGCTGCTGTGTCGCTCCCTCTGTCCCTGATCCCACTGCCATTTGGGCTCTAAACTGATTAGGAGTGGATGGAAAGCTGTGCCAAGGGCCTGACTCAGCCAAGACCGACCGTGTGGTGCTCACTTGCACCAGGTTACCCTGCCCTTGACACTGTTATCACACAGTTCACCACCCACAGACTGGGAATAGAACGTGGGTATAATTCTGGGTCCTATAATCAGCTTGTATTGTATAGTCACAGGGTCTGGAGTTTCAACTAGGGTTGGAGCGAAAAAACTTACAGGAGGCTAGCTCTCCAGGAATAGGTTGGGGATGAAGACATATGCATGTATATGTGAATGGGAATATGTGAATAACACAATAGTGACACTATCGGACACAAATTCTCGCACGGTAGACCCTTTGCTAAGCCCCGCCCCAGAATTTGGGGCAACCGATCGCAGTCGTCCAATGGATAGGAACCGCTGTCGAGTCTGACACCTCGTACAGGCTCCAGTTTTAATTGCATGGAAGCCATTGAGGGCACTGCAAAAACGGAGAGTTTTTCAACCAAAAATAAAGAGCTTAAATATCCAAATAATTTTACGCTGCACCAGGGGTGTTTTCTACCGTTGATTCCTGAAATATAGAGACTGTTGGAGTAGGCTATTTTCCGAATCCGAAATGATACTTTTGTTACGTTGTTTTCTACCTCAGCTGGTTATCTGGCTCCCAGTTTCAGTCTCCTTGACCACCCAACATTGCTAACGCTAGCTAGCTAGCCAGTTGATATATATATTTTTATGTATGTTAGATAGCTAAGTTAGGTATGTTATGAATACAACTCTCATCTGCTGGCGACATCAAGATACGATTTGAGAGCACTAGTTAGCTCCCGAAGTTGTCAGTAGCCTTGGCTGCATGCTTACAGTGCATTCAGAGCCGACCAGCGGCTAGCCACATTACAACCTTCATTTTACCAGGTTCCCGTGAAGCAATTGTAATGACAGTCTACCACAACATAACTGACAGTCTCCTGATTAGCAAGGGGTAGTCTGTGTCTAATTTCATTGTATATTTAAAACACACTTTGCAATAATTGAGAGGGGTTTTCACCAGTGGTTCGTATGGGGAAATGGGCTACCCGGGAAAGTGTTGACCGAGGTTGCAACAGTAACCAAGGGGTGCGGGGCTTAGCGAATGGTCAATTGTTGTGTAGTGAAGGTTACAAGAGCCCAGTCATTTAAAAAATGTTTCATATAATACATTGAACTAAAGACAGAACGATGTTGTTTGGATTCCCCAGTCGTTGCAGGGTTAAAGTATTGTACTTTTTAAAGACAGTGAATATGACTGTACCACCGGCTCCAGGCATAATTCAAATTCTTTCTCACCTCAATCACGTGCTACAGCCCAGGCCGCTGTGTTTTTCTTTTGCGATTGGACGAAAACAATACGATTTCTATCTCTAATGCCATTGCCAGCCGTAATAGGTTTAGCGCTTGTCTGGTTTACCTTGGTACGGCAGAAACCACTTTATTAGGTTTAAGACCTTTGCTTTTCTACTTTCCCTGTTGCATCCGTGTTGGAACTGATAAAAATAGCTCCTAAACCCCTGAGAGAAATGGACCAGCGTAGGATAACTTACAAACGCTGCTTCCTACTCGCTAAAAACCACTGTTATCTTTCAGGAGGGAACCTTTCTTTTTCCCCCCTGCGTGTTGACGGGTGCTGTGTTGGTGTGGCACCGCATGGCTGATTGTGGTGGTGGTGGTGGGGGGAGTCTTAATCAGGTGGTGCAGGCTCCTCCAGGCCCTAGGGGCCGGCGCCCCGCTACTTCCTGTCACAGCACACTGAGAAACAATCAATCATGAGAATGGCTACAGAGACGCAGGAGAGAGAGCTAGAGAGAGAGAGTGAGAGAAAGAGAGAGAAAGAAAGGGGAAAGGATAGAGGAGGAGAGAGGCGGAAGATCGAAATAAGGGGGAGAGGAGGAGAGAGGAGGAAGATAGAAATAGGGGGAGAGGAAGAGAGAGAGAGAGAGAGAGAGAGAGAGAGAGAGAGAGATTGAAAGATTGGGGAGAGGAGTTGGGAGCAGGAAGAGAGTGAAAGGAGGAGGAAGCAGGAAGAGAAAGAGAGAGGAGTAGAGAGGAGGAAGAGAGAAAGTGAGGAGGGAGAGCAAGTGACAGAAAAAGTAAGACAGACACAGAGAAAGAGAGACAGAGAGCGAGAGACAGAGAGTTGAAAAGAGAAAGAGAGGGACAAGGAGAGGAGGACGGACATGGGGCCAGTTTATGAAATTGCAAAGGCTCTATTCGGCCACTTTAGTAAGTGAAAGGAGAATGAAAGCCAAGGCCACGTCGGTCCACCGTAAAGTTCACGTCAGATATCCTCATCATGCTTCTCTTTTGCCTTCACCTACACGTCTGTTTCACTTTCCTGACCGAACCTCCATCTCTTTGTCACATTGTAAAAGTGATCTGTTCTAGATATGGTTTCTACGAGCTACGACCTCCGAGTTCCAGAGCACAGAGGAAGTGAGAAGAAGAGAGGGATTGTGATAGATCTCTTTTAAAAGTCTCTGGGCTCTCTCTAAGGGCTGTGTCATGATGCGGCTCTTTAAAGCAAAGCCTAAATGAAAGGCCAGAACACTCCTCAATGACAGGTGGGATTCCTTATCTAACAGAGGAGGAGTTACAGGACAGGGCCGAAGAGGAGAGCCAGAACCACCGTACACTTCCACGTGCACGCACACACACACACACACACACACACACACACACACACACACACACACACACACACACACACACACACACACACACACACACACACACACACACACACACACACACACACACACACACACACACACACACACACACACACACACACAATCATAAAGAGGGTTTCCTAACCTTGTGAAGCAGAAGAGTTGAAATAGAGAAACAGCAGATCCCATAAAGGTGATTTATAGTATTTAAAAAGATGTGCGTTCTTGGCTCGCCATGAAGGATATTAAGTGCTGAAAGGGAGGGCTTGGACACACAACTACCCACAAACCTTTAATCTCTACCGGGGGAAGAAAAGATGGACGGGGGTGGAGGAGTAGGGAGTGCAATGTGTATGTGTGTGTGGTGTGTGTGTTGAGGTGGGGGGTGAACAGGGGTTGGGGTCCAACGTTGTTTTTTTCTTTGCCTCTCTTGGCAGGGCCGAAAGTGTTTTTTTTTGTTGGGGGGGGGGGGGGGCTCACCTCTTGCCCCATCTCCCAGGAGTACACATTCCTACCATCTGAAAAAAAAGGGATTGAGAGAGAAAGAAAAGGGGAGGGAGAGCAACAAATAAATGAGTTTATGCACAATTCAAGTGAGCAACAAACACAAGACTGAGGTTAAAATCAGGAAAGGAAGAAAAGAGAGGAAGGGGAAATGCTCCTGACTAAAATGGCTCAAGTATCATACATCAAACACTTGTTACCTCTCCTGGTGCTTGTGGTTGCACACGACTGCAAACAAGTCAGTGATAAACATCTGAAGAAAGATGAGAGCCATCGGGCTGGCTTTAAAGATCATCAATCACGCCCAGTAAGCTCTGATATTATTAGTTCAAGTAAAGGTGCACTCGACCATTTTATGTACATCATAAAACGCACGAGGAGGAGAGATCCGTCAGTGTTTTAACTAGCACAGCGATGGATGGATGAATGAATGGATGGATCGATGGGTATATTGGTGTGGTTGGAGAAAAACACTGTGGATGGACGGGCCTAAAAAAGTTACAGTTGTGGCCAATTACACTACTGGTCAAAAGTTTTAGAACACCTATTCATTCAAGGGTTTTCTCTTTATTGTTGTACAATTTTCTACAATGTCAAATAATAGTGAAGACATCAAAACTGTTAAATAACACCTGTGGAATCATGGAGTAATCTAAAAAGGGTTAAACAAATCAACAATCCATTTCATATTTGAGATGATTCCACTCTAAGAATTGTAAATAAGAATTTGTTCTTAACTGACTTGCCGAGTTAAACAAAGGTTCAATCATTTTAAAAATAAAAAACACACTCTGGGGTGCCAATAATTTTGACCGTGCCTTTTGTTTTAATTTTCAAAAAATACATATAAATAAATGGTACTGCAATCCAAAAACAAGGTGCGGTTACCAAATATTTTGTATTTATTTGTTCAACTTACTTGAGAAGAAATCTCGGGCTCCCCTGAGTAGTAGTAGATGCTTTGAAAGTGAATCCTTGTGCTAAGGTGTTTAATAAAGACGCATTGTTTAATATCCAGCATATATTCATTGAAAACTGCTGACTGGGAGTATCAAAAGAAAGTTATTCAAGCTTTGTAAGAACGAGTGTATCCAAATGTCTGTTTTTACTGCTTCACTGGTGCTTTGCCTTGATTGAACAGGGCACTAACACTGTGTGTGTGTGTGTGTGTGTGGGGGGGGGGGGTGCCATGAGACCACCTGGGAGCATGGATACAGCATGTTGCTAATAGCCTCCATCTTCGTCTGAAAAAGCAGCCTTTAATTACACACTCTGCTCTTAGTGTCAGGTAGTGTTTCAGACACAGCCCACACAACGAGGCTCTCTCTCTTGCTCTCTCTCTCTCTCCCTCTCTCTCTCTCTCTCTCTCACTCTCTCTTTTGCTCTCTCTCTCTCTCTCTTGCTCTCTCTTTTGCTCTCTCTCTCTCTCTCTCTCTCTCTCTCTCTCTCTCTCTCTCTCTCTCTCTTTTTCTCTCTCTCTCTCTCTCTCTCTCTCTCTCTCTCTCTCTCAATTTTCAATTCAATTCAATTCAAGTCAATATGCTTTATTGGCATGACGTAACAATGTACATATTGCCAAAGCTTATTTTGGATATTTACAATATAAAAAAGAGAATCAAAATTGCCAACAGGACAACAGTAACAACAATAACCAAGTGTCAAAATAACCATACATTCAACAATAACAACAAGCATACAGTAGAGGACATGTGCAGGTTGATTGGTCAGTCAGACAATGTCCCTCATCTTATGGCAGGCAGTAATGTAGCTGCCTGCGTCCTCCCGTCCTCCCCCAGCTCTCTGCGTCCTCCCCCAACAGGACGGGTAGCCTACTCTCATCAGAGAGGTCTTTGAAAGGGTTTCAAATTTGGGGAAATGACACTCTAATTGTTTTATATTTTTGACATTTTGTCAGGAAAGGCAGATCTGTCTCAGGTTCTGCTGTTGTGCAGTGGTTGCACAGCCTTTCCTCTACAGGGAGCCAGGTTTTCCTGTGTCTACCCTTCTCAATGGCAAGGCTGTGCTCACTGAGCCTGTACTTTGGTGTTTCTAAGGTTTTGATCAGTAACCATGGTCAAATATTTAGCCACAGTGTACTGTCGATTTAGGGCCAGATAGCACTGCATTTTGCTTTGTGTTTGTGCTTGTGTTTCCCAATAAGCAGTATAGTTTTGTTTTGACTGTGTTGTAATTTTGTTTATCCTGATTGATTAGATGTGCTGGTCCTGAGGCTTCAGTGTGTTAGTAGAACAGGTTTGTGAACCCCAGGACCAGCTGGACTCTCCCTCTCTCTCTCTCTCTCTTTTTTTCTCTCTCTCTGTCGTTATCCCTCTCTTACTCTCTCAATTAAATTCAAAGGGGCTTTATTGGCATGGGGAACATATATTTACATTGCCAAAGTATGTACAATACACAATTAGAAATGATACATAGAGACATTTCAAATGTTATATTATTGTCTTCGTACAGTGTCATGACAATGTGCAAATAGTTGAAGTACAAAAGGAAATATAAACAAACCCATAAATATGGGTTGTATTTACAATGGTGTTTGTGCTTCACCGGTTGCCCCTTTCGTATGGCAACAGGTCACAAATCGTGCTGCTGTGATGGCACACCTAATAGATATGGGAGTTTATGAAAAGCAAGGCTCTGGTCATTGAGTCTGTACATAGTGGTCAGGTATTCTGCTACTGTGTACTCTCTGTTTAGGGCCAGATAGCTTTCTAGTTTGGTCTGTTTTCTTTGTTTGGTTCTTTCCAATGTGTCAAGTAATTATCTTTTATTTTTCTTCCATGATTTGGTTGGGTCTAATCGTGTTAATGTCCTGGGGCTCTGAGGAGTCTGTTTGAGTTTATGAACAGAGCCCAGAACCAACTAGCTGAGGGGACTTCTCTAGGCTAATCTCTCTGTAGGTGATTTCTTATAAGCTTTGTGAGTCACTTCCTTTTAGGTAGCTGTTGAATCTATTCTCAGGATTTTGATCATTAGAGGGTATTGCCCTAATTCTGCACTTACATGCAATATTTGGTGTTTTGCGTTGTAGGCGGAGGATGCTCTTGCAGAATTCTGCTTGCAGAGTCTCAATTTTGTGAGTGGAATCCAGACCTCACAACCACTGATTCAATTATTTTTTGCCAGATCCTAATTGGGATGTCAAATTGAACGATCCCTTTTGATGGCGTAGAAGGCCCTTCTTGCCTAGACTCTCAGATTGTTCACAGCTTTGTGGAAGTTACCTGTGGTGCTGATGTTTAGGCCGAGGTAGGTGTCTAGATGGAATTTGTAGTCCTGGCAACTGGACCTTTTTAAGAACACCATTATTGAGATTCATGGTCAAGGCCCAAGTCTGACAGAATCTGTGCAGAAGATCTAGGTGCTGCTGTAGGCTCTCCTTGGTTGGTGACAGAAGCACCAGATCATCAGCAAGCAGTAGACATTTGACTGAAGAGTCCAGTAGCGTGAAGCCGGGTGCTGCAGACCGCTGTAGTGCCCTCGCCAATCCATCGATATGTGTATGATGAAGAGGGTGGGGCTCAATCTCTCTCTCTCTCTCTCTCTCTCTCTCTCTCTCTCTCTCTCTCCCTCCTTTTCTCTTAATATTTATCTTTATTTTTACATGGCCTCTCCATTTAATGAGGCATTTGCATGTGCTATGCAATCGTACTCAGCAATGTCAAACAGAAAGAGCAGGCACGATTGTGTTAAGGGGGGGGGGGGTATTTAAGAGAGCATGCCCTAATGGCTGACTGTGTCCAAGTAGCTGTTTGATCAGAAACCAGGATCCAGAACGGGAAACCAGATTCCAGCCTGGTTGAAGATGTGTTTGACATTCTTGCCTCAGAGAGTTGTAGAGTGACGTTGAAAATGTAATAGTCACACAGAGGAAGGGATTGCTGAGACGAGGAAGCTCTTTTCCACATGGTCAACAAAATAGAGTAGTTTGCGATGATTACTACTAAGGTAGAAGCTTCAAGTGTTCTGAATAAGAACTGTGTGTGTGTGTGTGCGTGCGTGCATTCGTGCGTGCGTCCATGCGTATGTGTGTTGGTCGTAGTTTCTAAACGACAATGACACTGAGTAAACATTGCTTTGGTGAGTTCAATCTAATTGCAGGCCAACACTGTCAGTGTAAGACCAAAAGCAGACTACACACAGCTAGTGTGTTAAGGTATGCTGGAACCTGCTATGGTGCTTTGACAGAACTCTGTTTTGTGGAGTGAGGCACACAGGGAGGTCCAGGGAGAGCTAAAGGTTACTCCCAGCCACAGGGACTATGCACTGTTACTCCTCCACCATCTGTAGTCCCTTCATCAGAAACACAACTTTATTTTAAACAGCATCGTTCCTTCTCCCATGCTCCATTCATGTCTCTCTCTCTCTCTCTCTCTCTCTCTTTCTCTTTCTCTCTCTATCTCTCTGTCTCTCTCTCTGTCTCTCTCTCTCTCTTTCCCCCTTTGATGTGACTCCCTTTCTCCCTTACTCTCTAAGCACATCCTCTTTCCCATTTTCTACCTCCCCCTATTGCTTAGTAGCCCCTCGCGCTCCCCCCCCCTCTCTCTCTTTCTCTCTCTATCTCTCCACCTGTCCTCCATGCCTGCCAGTTGGGGATATAAAGGACAGTGTGAAGTCCGTCAGTGGTGGTGAATAGCTGCCCTTTGTGTTTCAGGACTTAATTCATGGGCTGAAAGGGCCTAGGCCTCTGCCATAGCACCTCAGCGGGCTGCCTGTTTAAAAGCCCACGGACCCATCTTAGCCTAAACGCTGCCTGCCCACTGCCCCAGACAACACAGGCTGCACCGAGTAACAATTTCATCTGGGATAAACATCATTTATTACATCCTTGCTTTCTTTTTCTTCCCCCAGTGTGTGCAGTGGTCAGTGAAAGCTGCAACTGCACTGGGTACTCCTCTCAGAGTGGAGCGGAGTGCTATGTTCGGCTTGTCAGGCCTGACAGCGGCGCTTCACTGAACAAAAGGCCGGGTGCGGCTTAGGGCTGCCCTGGAATGTCAGAGGGTTCACATTTCACATGCAGATGTGTGACCCCTGAGCCCTTTAGCGAGAAGGTGCGCTCCAACCCTGCCGAGTAGGGGGAGGGAGTACTGGGTGGGGGGGGGGGCACAATCAGGGGAGTCCGGGCTGAAGGTTGGGGGTGAGAAAACATTCCCCCCATGTTTTTTTTAGGCTACATTGGTTTTCCGTCTGTGGAGGACAGGGTAGCAGACACAAGAAGACCTTCTTCTTTGGATATCCTGTAGATACTGTCATGTGTTTGATGTACGGGAAAGTCAAATAACATGCATATAACCTGAGGCGTGTGAGTGTTTATGTGTTTTGTTTATTTTGTGGAGAAAGACAGTCATCCATACTTTTTCCATGAGAGTGTGTTTCAGAGAGCAAGAGAGATGTTGATGACAGGGTTGCTTGTCACAATCTGACAACCATCATCATTGTAAAAAATGTACCCCATTTTTGGCAAATCAGATCAAGAATCTATACTCCTACCTCCAAAAGCTCAAGCAGGAAGTACCTGCATGATGAACTTGATAGAAAAATGGTCCGTTGAAGCAGAGGGTACAAGACTGCTTTGCTGGCGCGGACTGGAATGTTCCGGGACTCAGCTGAAAACATTTATTGGCTTAAAATCTCAGTCACTGACTTCATAAGAAAATGCATCGAAGATGTTGTACCCACAGTGAAAAGTGGCTGATTAAGAAACCCAAAACCCTGGATTAACACTGAGGTACGCGCCAAGCTAAAGGACAAGGCAGACACACATAAGGCTATAATAGCTAACATTGAGGCTTTATTCAAGGCTAAGAACGTGGTACAAGAAGTCTCGCTACAACTTCTGCAGAACCAACAGACATGTGAAAAGACAATACAGGATTAAGGTGCAATCCTACTTCACCAGCTCGTCGCATGTGGCAAGGACTAGAGTTTCATACGGTTTATAAAAGAGTGCCTAGCCGTGAGCTACCCAACGATGTCTCTCTACCAGACGATTTGAATCCTTTTTATGCATGCTTGGACAAAAACAACACAGAGCCGTCCATGAGGGCCCCCGCTGATCCGGAGGAATGGGTGATCTCTCTCTTCGAGGCTGACTTGAGTAAGGTTTTTAACACTCATTAGGCCACAAGTCCAGACGGTATTCCAGGGCACGTCCTCAGGACATGTGTGGACCAGCTGGCAGGCATCTTCACAGACATTTTCAACCTCTCCTTGTCCCAGTCTGTAATCCTCACAAGTTTCAAGATGACTATTCTTGTTCCTAAAAACTCTAAGGCAATCATGAAGTGATCTGTAATCTTTAATCATGAAGTGCTTAGAAAGGCTTGTCATGGCACAAATCAAATTCATCATCCCAGACAACATTGACCCACATCAATGTGCATACCGCCCCAACAGATCCAAAGACAACGCGATCTCATTTGCATTCCACACTGCCCTCTCCCACATAGAAAAGAGGAATGCCTATGTGAGAATGTTGTTTATTGACTACAGCTCAGCAGTCAACACCATAGTGCTCTCCAAGATCGTCACCAGGCTCGGGACCCTGGGACTGAACACCTCCCTCTGCAACTGGACCCTGGCCTTCCCGACGGGCTAACCCCAGGTGGTGAGGGTAGATAACAACACCTCCGCCACACTGACCCTCAATGTGGGGTCCCCCAGGGGTGTGTGCTTAGCCCCCTTTATGTACTCCCTATTTGAGAGTTTCTCAGCGTACACATCACTGAGGACTTAGCATGACAGTGCCTCTTCCCCCTCAGGAGACGGTAGAAATTTGTCATGGCCCCTTAGATCCTTGGGAACTTTTACAGGTATACCATCGAATGTACCCTGACTGGTTGTATCACCGTCTGGTATGGCAACTGCTCCGCCCAAACGAGCTCGAAAAATGGCCAAGTACTCCAGCCACCTGAGCCATGGACAGTTTTCTCTGCTCCCGTCGTGAAGGCGGTACCGGAGCACAGGGTCTAGAAGCAACAGGCTCCGAAATAGTTTTTTCCCCATCCCTGCCCTCCCTCTCTCCCAAGGACTAGCCACACTGACTACCTGCACAGACTCTATGCCTATCCTCAGATCTCTACCACTCATCCATACACACCTTCACTGGTGTTCTTCACGTTCACGCATACGCATACAAACACACACACACCCATACTCACACACTCACTACTGGCACCTCACACATACACTCACTCATTACCATGCACACACCATATACGCCACTGACATGATTGATGGATTATAGTGATTAATATTAGCATTCAATGTTGATTTATTGCTTATTACGATAATTATTAGCATTAGTATTTAGCCTGCTACCAGTCACTTTAATTCCAATATACTGTACATGTGCATTCCTTCCTCATTCACTCCAGTACCTCTGCACAGTGTAATAATGGTAAAGACACTGCAGTCACCTGTATATAAGACCTGTACTTAGCTGCAATGTAGTTTCTTTTCTTTTCATTCACTTATCTACAGCTTATTGTACCTTCATTGTGCATTGTTTGGAAAGAGCTTGCAAGTGAAGTATTTCACTGTACTGCTTCAAACCAGCTGTATCCTGTGCATGTGACAATACAACTTGAAACTGAAACGAACAATGAACCCAGTAAGCTAAATTACGTTGAAAAGATGCTTGGAAGACTTGTTTTCTGGATTTTGAAAAGATGTCTGTGTTTTACAAAAGACGTCTACGATTGGTCCAGATTTGATCCGGGCCTTCCGTGTCAAAACAGAGCCATGTGACTCTGACTCAGCAACACGAAAGACACACAAGACACACACACACACACACACACACACACACACACACACACACACACACACACACACACACACACACACACACACACACACACACACACACACACACACACACCTGTTCCTGTTTAAAAAAGCATTCCTTGTTTTCAACAAATAAAAATGTATTTAAAGCAAATGTATAGGGCTTTACTTTTTTTCTTCGCTTTATCAAAATCATCCAAATATCAGATGGTTAAAGGTAGCTTGTTTTTAAGTATTGATACAATGATTTGAGTTGAGTAAGAACTACAATCTCAAAGCAAATATTAAACTTGAATTTATTATTTACTTATTTCACCACGTTAGGTAGAAATACTGTTCAATAAATCTACTTTTTCTAAAACGTTGTAAATTGGATCAATTGTTGCTGAAAAACAAATGTCCAACACTGTGACAACCAACCTCATACTCTGTGACAACCAACCCCGGGATGGGGCTGTTTGTCACAAGTGGACACAGTGTGTTTAATGGCTTACACTGTAACTCCATGTTGGAGGAAGATATGAGAATAAAAAGGGTTCCATTTCAACCTACGACCTTTGGTCTTTCTCCTAATATTGAAAATTGTCTTGTAACATACTGGTGCTGAGAAATACATGAAGTAGTAAAAAGTGTGACAACCAACCCCCATCTCCCCTATATGGAAACAGTCAGTATTCCACATTTTTGCCTTGTTCAACTATGATCACCCCTCTCTCTCCATTTCCCAGAGTTTGGAACACATGAAGGCATTAACTTTTAAAGTGAATACTGCATATTTCTCCCAAAATAATTGAAATAGCACAGTAGGGGGGGTTCTTATATAAGGCTAGAGTGCTGAGAGCTCCACACAGAAACCAAAGCTACTGTCATCCACCCCCAGTAGGCCAGCCAAGGCAGAGATTCAACTCAGGGGCTTCTAACTTCTAACTCTCTCTCTCTCTCTAGTTCTCTCATTCTCCCTCTTTAAAGTCAAAACATAAAAGACAGAGATATTCTGCAAAAGCACAAGAACTTTAAGCTTCTGTTTGCTAGCATTAACACTGCAGTCCCCTGCCCTAACCTTACTTCAAGTCGAGCAAAATACATTAGGGAGACAAACCAAACCCAGTGATGTTCTTTCCTACTCCACAAATGTAGAAGCCTGTATTCCTCATTCCCCCTGTTGTGTACCGTCTTTGTGGACGCAGTTTGCCTGCCTCCATGTGTTAAAGAAGCTGGAAGGCCAGCCTCTCTAACCGTTATGTCAAACTAAGTGGACGTCATTTCAAAGTGACATTTGTTGGTTAATGATGCTGATGTGTAATTTGATGCCCTTTATACTGAATCTTAATGACGTATTCAAAGAAAAAGGTACACAATGTATAAATGTATAAATCCATATGAATTTAGATTATGAATGTGTGTGTCCTAAGCAGAAATATATACATACTGTGCATACAGTGGCTTGAGAAAGTATTCGCCCCTCTTGGCATTTTTCCTATTTTATTGCCTTACAACCTGCAATTAAAATTGATTTTTTGGGGGGGTTTGTATCATTTGATTTACACAACATGCATACAACTTTGAAGATGCAAAATATTTTGTTGTTGTGAAACAAACAATAAATAAGATCATCTCAACCCGGCACAGCCAGAAGAGAACTGGCCACCCCTCATAGCCTGGTTACTCTCTAGGTTTCTTCCTAGGCCCTGGCCTTTCTAGGGAGTTTTTCCTAGCCACTGTGCTTCTACACCTGCATTGCTTGCTGTTTGAGGTTTTAGGCTGGGTTTCTGTATAGCCCTTCGTACATCAGCTGATATCTCAAAGTGCTGTACAGAAACCCAGCCTAAAACCCCAAACAGCAAGCAATGCAGGTGTAGAAGCACGGTGGCTAGGAAAAACTCCTTAGAAAGGCCAAAACCTAGGAAGAAACCTATGTGGGTTGGCCAGTCCTCTTCTGGCTGTGCCGGGTGGAGATTATAACAGAACATGGCCAAGATGTACAAATGTACATAAATGACCAGCATGGTCCAATAATAATAAGGCAGAACAGTTGAAACTGGAGCAGTAGCACGGCCAGGTGGACTGGGGACAGCAAGGAGTCATCATGTCAGGTAGTCCTGAGGCATGGTCCTAGGGCTCAGGTCCTCCGAGAGCGAGAAAGAAAGAGAGAAAGAGAGAATTAGAGAGAGCACACTTAAATTCACACAGGACACCGAATAGGACAGGAGAAGTACTCCAGATATAACAAACTGACCCTCGCCCCCCGACACATAAACTACTGCAGCATAAATACTGGAGGCTGAGACAGGGGGGGTCAGGAGACACTGTGGCCCCATCCGAGGACACCCCCGGACAGGGCCAAACAGGAAGGATATAACCCCACCCACTTTGCCAAAGCACAGCCCCCACACCACTAGATGGATATCTTCAACCACCAACTTACCATCCTGAGACAAGGCTGAGTATAGCCCACAAAGATCTCCGCCACGGCACAACCCAAGGGGGGGGGCGCAACCCAGACAGGATGATCACATCAGTGACTCGACCCACTCAGGTGACGCACCCCTCCCAGGGATGGTATGAGAGAACCCCAGTAAGCCAGTGACTCGGCCCCTGTAATAGGGTTAGAGGCAGAGAATCCCAGTGGAAGAGGGGAACCGCCAGGCAGAGACAGCAGGGGTGGTTCGTTGCTCCAGAGCCTTTCCGTTCACCTTCCCACTCCTGGGCCAGATTACACTCAATCATATGATCCACTGAAGAGATGAGTCTTCAGTAAAGACTTAAAGGTTGAGACCGAGTTTGCGTCTCTGACATGGGTAGGCAGACCGTTCCATAAAAATGGAGCTCTATAGGAGAAAGCCCTGCCTCCTGCTGTTTGCTTAGAAATTCTAGGGACAATTAGGAGGCCTACGTCTTGTGACCGTAGCGTACGTGTAGGTATGTACGGCAGGACCAAATCACAGAGATAGGTAGGAGCAAGACCATGTAATGCTTTGTAGATAAGCAGTAAAACCTTGAAATCAGCCCTTGCTTTGACAGGAAGCCAGTGTAGGGAGGCTAGCACTGGAGTAATATGATCAAATGGTTTGGTTCTAGTCAGGATTCTAGCAGCCGTATTTAGCACTAACTGAAGTTTATTTAGTGCTTTATCCGGGTAGCCGGAAAGTAGAGCATTGCAGTAGTCTAACCTAGAAGTGACAAAAGCATGGATACATTTTTCTGCATCATTTTTGGACAGAAAGTTTCTGATTTTTGCAATGTTACGTAGATGGAAAAAAGCTGTCCTTGAAATGGTCTTGATATGTTATTCAAAAGAGAGATCAGGGTCCAGAGTAACGCCGAGGTCCTTCACAGTTTTATTTGAGACGACTGTACAACCATTAAGATTAATTGTCAGATTCAACAGAAGATCTCTTTGTTTCTTGGGACCTAGAACAAGCATCTCTGTTTTGTCCGAGTTTAAAAGTAGAAAGTTTGCAGCCATACACTTCCTTATGTCTGAAACACATGCTTCTAGCGAGGGCAATTTTGGGGCTTCACCATGTTTCATTGAAATGTACAGCTGTGTGTCATCCGCATAGCAGTGAAAGTCAACATTATGTTTTTGAATGACAACCCCAAGAGGTAAAATATATAGTGAAAACAATAGTGGTCCTAAAACGGAACCTTGAGGAACACCGAAATGGTGTTCTCGAAATGATAAGAGGTGTTGGGTTTGTGCCAGACATAGCATTTTCCTTGATGACCAAAAGCTCAATTTTAGTCTCATCCGACCAGAGTACCTTCTTCCATATGTTTGGGAAGTCTCCCGCTTGCCTTTTGGCGAAAACCAAACTTGCTTTTTACTTTAAGCTTTTTTCTGGCCACTCTTCCATAAAGCCCAGCTCTGTGGACAGATACTCCAATCTCCGCTGTGGAGCTTTGCAGCTCCTTCAGGGTTGTCTTTGATCTCTTTGTTGCCTCCTTGCCTGGTCCGTGAGTTTTGGTGGGCGGCCCTCTCTTGGCAGGTTTGTTGTGGTGCAATATTCTTTCCATGTTTTAATAATGGATTTAATGGTGCTCCATGGGATGTTCAAAGTTTTGAATATGTTTTTGTAAACCAACCCTGATCTGTATTTCTCCACAACTTTGTCCCTGACCCGTTTGGAGAGCTCCTTGGTCTTCACTGTGCCCCTTGCTTGGTGGTGCCCCTTGCTTAGTGGTGTTGCAGACTCTAGGGCCTTTCAGAACAGGTGTATATATACTGAGATCATGTGACAGATCATGTGACACTTAGATTGCACACAGTTGGACTTTATTGAACAAATTATGTGATTTTTGAAGGTAGTTGGTTGCACCAGATCTTATTTAGGGACTTCATAGCAAAGGAGGTGAATACATATGCAAGCATCACTTTTCCGTTTAAATTATTATTATTATTATTTTAAACAAGTAATTTTTTAAATTTCACTTCACCAAATTTGGACTGTTTTGTGTATGTCCATTACTTGAAATCCAAATAAAAATCAATTTAAATTACAGGTTGTAATGCAACAAAATAGGAAAAACGCCAAGGGGGATGAATACTTTTGCAAGTCACTGTACCACCCTGCCAGACATACACTCCCGAAACCGTATCATCTGCTTTCTCCAGGTACTCTAGCGCCTACACACATTTCTATCTTCAGCAGTGCTGGTGCTGTGTGCTCCGATAGAAGGAGGGGAATTATGATTTCTTTTTTTGGGACAACAAAAGCACCTCATTTATCAGAGGGGCTGTCTGCAGCCAGGCCTGCCATTGTCATAACAGAGCCATCCAGGCCATAAACCCAGGTGAAAAATATAGCGCCACACTATGGACCACAGCAAGTTATTATTTCCCCATCCACTGACAATAAAACCAAAATCAAAAGAGATATAAACAAGGGGTCCCTGCTCTTTTTTTCTCCTCCAGGAGAATGTCATTCGCTCACGTATCGTTGACCTTGGGAGCACACTTCCTTCTATTACACTGACACGGCTATAGGGAGCACAGAGTGTGGGGTTCATTATTCCTCACTGTCGCCGGAAGATGACATCACACCCTACCGCAGAGTTGTCTTGCGGAAATCGTTACTCAAGGGAATGTTAATAACAGTTAGGTTAATATATATTTAACGTCTCACGTCGATATTGATAAAAAATTGGAACCACTTATTCCACATTGTGTTTACTATGAGATTTCACTTGTTTCACCGGCATAAATAATGAATAGAACTAAAAATGTAAACATAAAATTGTTATATAACACTAGCACTATCTTATGCAACACTATCCTAGGTCCGTGCATCAGAAACAGTGTATTTGAGAGGATTATAAAAATGCTATATTAGTGATAAATAATATATATTCCCCCTCAGAGAGAGATAATGAAATGCATTTGTTTGCCGAGCCAGCATCCAACAGGTGACATCAATGGCATTAGATAGCAAGGCCAGGGAGCAAGGGAGCTATCCTTAGGGCTCTGTATCCATGGCAACAAACACGGAGTAGGCTAGATGTCAGGGCAGCATCACTAAATTACCCATTAAAGAAGGCAGGAGAGGGAGAGAGGGGATACTGGTCAGGGCACCAGAGGCTAATGGGGAGATATGGCAAACGCCACATACACATACTAATGTACACACACGTACACTCACGCAAATACACACGCACACGTATATGCGTGCACACGCACGCATGCTCACAAACATACATATAGACATGCACACACACACACACACACACATGCACATGCACACGCACACGCACACGCACACGCACACACACACAACGGGAAGAGTAAACGGCTTAATAAAGGTGGCCTTTCACAGAGGTTATTCGTGGATGTGAGGAGATGTATTTATAGCATCCCCCCCTATGAGATCCTCTCACACATTCAGGCCATTTCAGAGCGAGAGAGAGCAAAAGAGAGCGAGAGAGAGAGAGGGAGAGAAACACACCGAGATCAGGAAGGAGCGAGAGTGACCGAGATAGCTGGCGAGAGAAAGAAAAAAAGGAACCGGTCATGCTATTAGCAGTCACTTTTATCCAGACCCCACACGGCCGTGCTTCTTAGCCTGCGTTAATGAATTAAATAATGCATCCACATGTAAATGTATGAATAATCCTGCGTGGCGCAGGCCTCCTGCCCTCCTCCTGCCCTCCTCCTGCCTGCCTCTAAGATGGTGGTGCATTTGCATCACACATGAGTGTGAGGCACATTGGTCCTGAGGGATGCCTCTGATAACCACTTCACCTTCTATTAGGCTTTCATTGCGGAGTGTCAGCTATCTACATCACATCTTCATTCTGGCTGGTCCACCGATAGGCTCCCTGGGTCCACCACTGCTGCTGTGTATTTGAGAGGGAAAGAGAAGGAGAGAGAGAGAGAGAGAGAGAGAGAGAGAGAGAGAGAGAGAGAGAGAGAGAGAGGGGAGGAGGAAGAGGGAGAGGGAGAGAAGAGGATGAGGGAGCGGGAGGGAGGAGGATGCACGCAGCAGACGGACAGAGAGACAGACGAACTGGACAGACACAGAGACACAATGAATGCAGTTATTAAATAGTTTCAGATCCAAAAGAGGCCTATTCTCGTGCCATTATAAAGGGAACAATTTCTCCCCACTGATCGGCCTGTCTCCTTTCTCCTCTCTTACTTTGATCTGGCAGCATATTGCCGTAATGTGTCCTATTCAATAGCAGAATCTGGGGCAATGTTAATGCTTTTGTACCTCACCACCGCTCCACTTCTCCCTCTCTGTTTAAAAATAGCTGTTAATTATAAGTGCAGTTTAAATGTCTCCAGTGACCCAGAAAGGCAGGTTGGAGTGAGAGGGACTGTACATCTCCCGTTCAAAAGAGCCAAAACACTTTTTTCCTCCCCTTCAATCTCTCTTTCTCCCTCCCTCTTTGTCTTCATCTTCCTGCTCTCCCCTCTTTTCTCTCCTTTCTTCGTGTCTTCCCCCATGTCTCTTTCTCGGCGGCAGTTCTTTGCCTCAGTGGGAGAGGAGGGGAGGAGGATTCAAGTGTCTCTCGCTCCAGCGGAGAGAGAGAGAAGTAGGAGACGTTGGAGACCGATGTGAAAGGCGCTGCTGGTGTCTGTAGATTGGGTGTGTCATACAATGACTTTCTATCGACTCCTCTTCTCTCCCAGAGTCAGTGGGGTGTTGCGATGAAGGCTTGTGACGGTAGGTAGAGTGGAGCAGAGCAGGGCAGTACAGTGCATGGTACCTGTGGGGAGGTGTGCTCAGGGACCTGAGGTTTGCACCTGGGGGTGCTGGCTCTGTTATAAACAAAGCATGCATCAGGCCTGTGATGTGAGGCTTATGTGATCTGGTGTCTCTCTCTCGAACTCCGTCTAACGGCTCACCTGGAGGCATGTACAGGCATGCAATTCATCCCTTAGGAGGCACACAAAACACTACTCAGGTGCAACCCGAGACCCCCTACTGTCAAGATCTGTGCTCCTGCATATCGAGCATGGCCTCACACTCCCCTAGCACCTCCCTCCTCCCCCCTACGCCCCATCTACCCCCTAAACCTACTGCATCGCCCAAGGCACCAGAACACCCTCCTAGTCCCGCTCTTTAATTGTCAATGAACGACTGGCTCATTTACCCTGTGCCACCAGTGTGTTAACCGTGCCATATAAGGATGGGAGGTGTCTTCAAGGAAGAAAAGCTCACTAAAGTACAGTCAGTATAGCACCAGGGTTGAGTGGAATAAAGTTAGGGTAGAACAGAATAGAATCGAAGACCATAGAGTGGAATAGTATAGAATCGTAGACAATAGAGTAGAATAGTATAAAACCAAAGACAATAAAGTAGAATACACTCTTCAAAAAAAGGGTTCCATAATGGTTCTTTGGCTGTCCCCATAGGAGAAACCCTTTGGCTCCATTTAGAACCATTTTGGGTTCCAAGTAAAAAAGTTTTGGGTTCTATTTAGAAACCCTCTTTGGAAAGGGTTCTACACGGAACCAAAAGGGTTTTTACCTAAAACCAAATAGGGTTCTTCAAAGGGTTCTCTTACGGGGACAGCTGAATATACATTTTAGGTTCTAGATCACTTTTTTTTTTTTACAAGATTCTAGTAGTGAAACAAAGACAATAGAATATATAATAGAGAAGGTGAGCTTAGAAAGACGGTCAAGCAGAGACATGAATATGGTTAGTTCACTGGGCAGTCAATCAGACTATCTACAGTCAGCGAGGTACAGCTTTAGTGTGACATGGCTGAGCAGCCGGACCTGTTTTCTTGTGTGAATGTGACACGTGCGTCACTGAGCCGAGGCCCACACTGTTGGCCACGGGGTCAGGGCGGCACAGACAGACGGTATGTCTACATGGCTGCCGAACGAGGCTAACTTAGAAACATCTGAAGTCGTGGTGGCTCGTAAATAAAGCTGTGCTGTGGCACTGCACTGCTTATTTAGCCTGTGGGTCAGAGTTGAAGCCCTAACTCAGCCACTGGCCAATAGACAGAGACATCTCAGTTCCTAGGACATGACGGCACAAATGATGCCACAGAACAGGAGATGTACACACATTATTGATAAGTTAGTTACTTAGTAACAAAAGTATTATAAGTTATCACACTAATAACGTATCATACTGATGTTATATGTAAACTCAAACACAGCGTAATTCTTCATTGTGCGGGCCAACTGACTCATTGTAACTCCGCACCATCAGCACCATCCAAGCTCATATTTGAGCTATTCTTCTATTTTCTATCGGTAGCCTTTCTCTCCTTATCACGAACTCTCCAAATCCTGCAAAGAATGACATGGAAATGATTAGCAACACTGGGGAGAGAATATGGAAATATTTAGCATAGCATGATAATTATTCAAAGCCAATTAGCTATTCTGCACCTCGCCACTAATACCCTTATCGCCTGCTCTCTCTCTCTCTAAATCTAAAGGTGTACTTTTCTGAACCTGCCTCTATCCATTTGACACGCTTTCCAGCTGTGTACCCTCCATGATAACTATGAAAGATAAGGTATATCTCACTGCTTTAATATCATTATACTCCTACGCATGGTTGTTAAGTTGATTTAGTCTTTCCATGTATTCTCTCTCTTTCTGCTCTCAGTCCTGATGTGTGGTTGTGGTACTTTTGCATTGTGACAAGTGAACATATATATATAAAAAATATAAAGTATTCAGACCCATTGACTTTTTCCACAATTTGTTACGTTATAGCCTTATTCTACAATTGCTTAAATAAAATAAAAATCATCAGCAATCTATTAACAATACCCCATAATGAAAAAGCAAAAACAGGTCTTACATTTTTTTTTTGCAAATAAAAAATAAATAATAATGAACCTATTTGCATAAGTATTCAGAACCTTTGCTATGAGACTCGAAATTCAGCTTAGGTGCATCCTGTTTCCATTGATCATCCATGAGATGCTTTTACAACTCGATTGGAGTCCACCTGTGGTAAATTAAATTGATTGGACATGATTTGGAAAGGCAGAACACCTGTCAATATAAGGTCCCACAATTGACATTGTGCATAACAGAGCAAAAACCAAGCCATTAGTTTGAAGGAATTATCCGTAGAGCTCCAAGAAAGGATTTTGTTGAGGCACAGATCTGGGGAAGGGTACCAAGCATTGAAGGTCCCCAGTGGCCTCTGTCATTCTTAAATGGAAGAAGTTTGGAACCATCAAGACTATTCCTAGAGATGGGCACCTGGCCAAACTGAGCAATCAGGGAAGAAGGGTGTTGGTCAGAGAGGTGACCATGAACCCAATGGTCACTCTGACAGAGCTCCAGAGTTCCTCTGTGGAGATGGGAGACACTTCCAGAAGGACAACCATCAATCAATCAGGCCTTTATGGTAGAGTGGCCAGACGGAAGCCACTCCTCTGTAAAAGGCCCATTACAGCCCACTTGGAGTTTGCCTCTAAAGGCACCTGAAGACTCTCAGACCATGAGAAACAATGTCCTTGAGTGGCCCAGCCAGAGCCCGGACTTGAACCCAATCGAACATCTCTGGAGAGACCTGAAAATAGCTGTGCAGCAACACTCCCCGTCAATCCTGATAAAGCTTCTGCAGAGAAGAATGGAATAAACTCCCCAAATACAGGTGTACCAAGCCTGTAGCTGTCATACCCAAGAAGACTTGGGGCTGTCATCGCTGCCAAAGGTGCTTCAACAAAGTACCAGTTAAAGGGTCTGAATATGTATGTAAATGTGATATTCTTTGACAAAAAAAACTTTTTTTTTTGTCATTATGCTGTTTTCTGTGTAGATTGATTAGGGGGAAAAAATCATTTTACTCAAGTTTAGAATAAGGCTGTAAACTAAAAACATGTGAAAAAGGTCAAGGGGTCTGAATACTTTCCGAAGGCACTGTATATGCAGTGGTGTAAAGTACTTAAGTAAAAATACTTTAAAGTACTTCTTAAGTAGTTTTTTTGGGTATCTCCACTTTACTTTACTATTTATATATATATTTTAACTTTTTCTTTTACTTCACCACATTCCTAAATAAAATAATTTAACTAACTAAAATAACTTTTTACTCAATACATTTTCCCTGACACCCAAAAGTACTTGTTACATTTGGACAGGAAAATGGTCCAATTCATGCACTTAGCCCTGGTCATCTCTACTGCCTCTGATCAGGCAGACTCCCTATACACAAATGCTTTGTTTGTAAATGATGTCTGAGTGTTGGAGTGTGCCCCTGGCTATCCGTCAATAATAAAACAATTCAAAAGAGTGCCGTCTGTATTGCTTAATATAAAGAATTTGAAATGATTTATACTTCTACTTTTAGTACTTCAGTATATTTTAGCAATTCTATTTACTTTTGGTTCTTAAGTATATTTCAAACGAAATACTTTTAGACTTTTCCTCAGGTAGTATTTTACTTGGTGACTTTCCCTTTTACTTGAATCATTTTCTATCAAGGTATCTTTACTTTTACTTAAGTATGAAAGTTCAGTATTTTTTCCACCTACGGGGTTTTATATTGATCAATTAGCCTTTTAAATGATAAAGTTGGATAAGCGAACACAACGTGCCATTGGAACACAGGAGTGATGGTTGCTGATAACGGGCCTCTGTACGCCAATGTTGATATTCCCTTAAAAATCAGCTGTTTCCAGCTATAATAGTCAGTTACAACATTAACAATGTTTACACTGTATTTCGGATCAATTTGATGTTATTTTAATAGACAATTTTTATTGATTTTCTTTCAAAAACAAGAACATTTGTAAGTGACCCCACATTTTTGAACGGTAGTATATATATAATGAACACATCCTAGTTTCTGCACAGGCCTACAAACTGCATAGAATGAATGGTGACATCTCATTGGTCAACTTAACCTTGACTGAATATAATGATAAACCCCCCCCAAAATATGATACATTTAATTACAAAAACGACTAAAGATTTTTTTTAAATAACTATATAAATATGAGAGAAAAATATTCATTTTAGCGTGCTTGAGGGCCATCGACAGAACAGTCTTTAGTGAGTAGCATAAGCCTTGTCTTGTGTATATGACAAGCACCCTGCAACGAACTCTAAGAGGCAGGTTGTTACTCTAGATTGGTGTCCTGTCTGAACCTGTGATCTCTCTACGGTATGCGTGCCTATCGTCTGCCCTCTAATGACATTGTGTACAAGGAAGAGGAGAGTCAAGTGTTGATCCAGCTACGTAATGTGGTCCCATTCAATGCGGGACAGGCCTCTCTCTCACTGAGAAATAAGGTGGATGTATTGGTTCATCCACGGGTGAGGCGGTATTGACAGAAGTGAGAGACAAGAGTTGTCTTCGGTAGCATAGTCCTGACAGTATATCCAGTGGCCCCTTACGCAGTGGTGGTGAAGACTCTAGGGCCTTTCAGAACAGGTGTATATATACTGAGATCATGTGACACAGATTACACACAGGTGGACTTTATTTAACAAATTATGTGACTTCTGAAGCTGATTGGATGCACCAGATCTTATTTATGGGCTTCATAGCAAAGGGGGTGAACACCAATTTTCATTTTTTTTTTTTTAAACAAGTAATTGTTTTTCATTTCACTTCACCAATTTGGACTATGTTGTGTATGCCCATTACTTGAAATCCAAATAAAAATCCATTTAAATTACAGGTTGCAATGCAACAAAATAGGAAAAACGCCATGGGGGATGAATACTTTTGCAAGGCACTGTGAAGTGCTAGATGCTTATCTTGGGTCAGTTTTGCCTTTTTCCTACTATTGGTTAAGGTTATGATTGCGGGGGGGTTATGAATACTAGAGTGGGTCACTTGATGACAATGACAACCCTCCCTGTTCCTCCACACCTCATCCTGTCTGCTGGGAAATGATGAATCAGAGTGTGCACCTTGCTTTGTTCCCCCCTTCCCTGCACCAGTACACCCACCCAGTCATGCCCCTTCAACCCTCAGACAGTGGCCTCTCTGGGGGGGAACATGAGTCAGCAGACCAGGCCAAGGGACCAGCAGGCTGGGAAACAGGGCTGCTCTGTTCTCCTCTAAGACCCACATTAGGATGGACTACAGGCAACCAGGGTACCCATGTGTGTGTGTGTGTGTGTGTGTGTGTGTGTGTGTGTGTGTGTGTGTGTGTGTGTGTGTGTGTGTGTGTGTGTGTGTGTGTGTGTGTGTGTGTGTGTGTGTGTGTGTCCGTGTGGGCGTGTGAGTGTGGGCGTGTGTGTGTGTCCGTGTGCGTGCGCGTGTGTCCGGGAGCGCGTGTGCGTGTGTGTGTCCGTGTGTGTGTGGGCGTGTGCGTGTACGTGCGTGTGGGTGTGTGTGTGTGTGTGTGTCCTTGTGCGTGCGTGTGTGCGTGTGTGTGTGTGTGAGCCTCTATTTTCAACAATATGACATCTGAGGAATCCTGCTTCCCATAAAATACTGTCAGTTATTATACTATACTGGTCCGGTATCAATATGGATGTGTCATTATTGAGTCGTCAAATAGACAAACAAATAATAAATCCATTAGGTGGCTAATTGATGCCAGAGAGTTGATGACCAGGGGTTACTGCGTTAGCTATACTTTGAATGCATATTACATTTCCATTGATGGCTAAATATGTTAGTTTGATATCCACCAGCTGGGAAAAAAACATGTAACTAAAGTAAATAAATATCATCCCTTTGTCTTCAGGATACATTTCATGGACGATTGATGGCGTATCTATGCCATTTCCATGTAATGAGTTCAATATGTGTGACGTCCACCAATACATAAGGTCAGATGGTATCATACGCATCACATGTCGTCTGCCAATGTACAATCGTCGCCAACGGCACCAGCTCTGTATTAAATGCAGTTCCTCATGAAAGCAATTATACTTTGACATGATCAGATTTGGTTTAAATGTGATTCGATTATATACAGATCTCCAATGTTTTGGCAACTTGATGATCAGTCCAATACAACCGTCATGGCAGGCTCTTCATCATACAACACAATGGTCATCATACAACACAGCACAGAGCGATATGGCCCTATTACATATGATTACATTCCTCACATAGAGAAGGTGAATTAATGGGCAGGTTTTGTAACTACCTCTGATAGCGTAACATAACATAGCATGGCATCAGATACTTGGACAGAGCCAGCCAGGCAGCCAGATATCCACGCAGATAGCAGAGAATTGAATCTATGCCCTGCAACTCCCTTTCTACCGGGATAGACAGATGAGATGAAAGGGTGCAGATGAGATGAAAGAGAGAGATGCTGTTTAATGACCTTGATAAGACCAGGGACACGAACAGCCTTGGGAACAGACCCAGATGATGTGTCGCCGTGACAACAGCAACGACGTGTTGGTGACACGAGCTGAGAAGCCTCAAGTTCTTGACTAGCGAGCTCCTCGCATTAGTGCTGTTGTTTGCCTGCGGCATAAGGGGTGATGGTTTGTGTGTGTGTGTGTGTGTGTGTGTGTGTGTGTGTGTGTGTGTGTGTGTGTGTGTGTGTGTGTGTGTGTGTGTGTGTGTGCGTGTGTGTGTTTGTGTGTGTGTGTGTGTGTGTGTGTGTGTGTGTGTGTGTGTGTGTGTGTGTGTGTGTGTGTGTGTGTGTGTGTGTGTGTGTGTGTGTGCGTGTGTGTGTTTGTGCGGGTGCACAGGGTAAAGTGCGAAGACGTCCCAGTCGAGGCCTTCCTCAGTGACAGAATGTGATATGAATCTAATGAGAGATAACCAACATGCAGATGAGGCAGCCTGGCCACAGTGAACTTTAATCAGCTTAACGGTGCTGATAGTTATCAGCTGTTTGAGGCAAACATCAAACACACCCAGACACACACTGAAAATGGAGAGGGATCAATGAGCATGCACAAACACAGGGAGACATATAGGCCTGCACACACTGGCATATGTGCTCATACTCTTTCACACGCTTACTCACTCATTCCCTCACATCAATACTAGCATAGCCTACTATGCCCAATACAGTGGTTCATGCCTCATTCTAGGTGGCGTGCTTGAGTGAGATAAACAGCGAGGATAGAAGTAGGAGAGAGAGGTGTGCAGGCCAGGAGGAGCAGTGAAGTTCAGAGGGTAATGTGTCAGGAGGGTAAACACTGTAGTGCTGCGGGGTCTTTGGCAGGCAGGGGCAGTCAATGAGGTAAGGGAGAAGTGGTTGCCTCTCTCGGAGCTCCCCACAGGGCTGCACTTGGACTATTATTATCTCTAGGAATCCAGAGCATTCAAAAGGGCCCAAGAGCCAACTGGTGGGCCACAGTAAAAGGCAGGCCTTGGAATAACACAGCTGCCCTTCAGATATCTTGCAAAGTGCCCTTGTCTCAAACACACACATCAATTCACTGACCTTTCATGGGGGGGCTGGAAACTGTCTGTATCCCAAATGACCCCCTATTTCCTTAAAAGTGCACTACTTTTGATAGGGCTCTGGTTAAAAGTAGTGCACCATATAGGGAATAGGGTGCAATTTGGGATGTAGCAATATCCCCCTATAGGAAGAAGTCAATATTAGGGTGTAACTGTATCTTTTGTATAGAATAGAATACAAGTGTGATTTTATGGTAACACTTTACTTTTACAACCAGTGTCATAACACAATATGACATGGCCATAACCACGTCATAATGTCATAATTGCTGACTTAACTTGTCATAATATGGTCCTAACACTTTAATGACCGATATATTTACACCTGTTTCTAGGGGGTGTGGTATATTGCCAATGGGCTGTTCTTAGGCACGACGCAATGCGGAGTACCTGGATACAGTCCTTAGCTGTTGTATATTGGCAATATACCTCAAAACCCTGACGTGCCTTATTGCTATTATAAACTCCTTACCAACGTAATTAGAGCAGTAAAAATACATTTTTGTTATACCCGTGATATATACGGTCTGCTATACCACGGCTTTCAGCCAATCAGCATTCGGGGATCGATATTTTATGTCTGGTTATGATACCTACACATAAAAAAAAATAAACAAAATGAAAAATTCCCTGCGAAGAAGTTCCTTCAATCCTTTGATGTTGTTGTAAAGAATTATTTACAGTCATGTTACTTTCATCGTATTTTAAATAACTTGTAGAAAATGCACTTCATTTTACCGTCATGAAGTATTCTGAGTGTCCTCTGTCACTTCACTTGGACTAAGAAACTACACTTGACACTTGACAAAGGTCAAGAAGCATTTTTGACCATCACTAGCATATAAGCTGGATAGGCCTATCACGTACATGCTTTCATGTCAGTCTTCAGTCAAAAAGAGGCTGTCTTGTCCTGCTCCTGAAATCTGCTCCTGCAGGTCTGACATCAACGTGTGGGCAATTACAATGATAATTGAACATGGTCAATAAATAAAGCAATTATAACATTAAAATACTGTTAACATGTAGGACAAGGTGTATTGGAATGTTTTGCCTTGTGTGGTAGATTTTGCGGGTTATGACACTTTTATGTAGGGGTCATAATCAGTCGTAAAACAACACAATATATGTCACAGCAGGTCGAAATACGTGTCACGACAGTGTTATGACCATGTTATGACAGGTTATTATAAGTTATGTCAGCTGTCATGACATATTATGACATGGTTGTGACCGGGGGTCAAGTCAAGTATTGCCGATTTTACATCTATCTATTCATATTTATTTAGCGACTTATACATTCTTGGTCTTATTTTTTTAATTCTATTTTGTATTCTAGCAGAGTTCGTCCTTCATGTGGACAACAGGAGTTGAACGTCAGTCAGCCTGTGCACTTTTCGTGTCCTCTTCATTGCTCTCTGTCTCTGCCTCTGTCTCCCTCCCTGGCTCCCGTGACCCTTCACAGACCACATCACACCCTGACGTTTAACCACTAAGCCACCTATTTCAGTCAGCTTAGCCGTGCCAAGCCATCTTTATGGAAATCACCAGTCTGTATGTGTGCTCATTTGAATTAGGGCATGATGGGGGCTGCCAGCCAGGCCTAGTATTAGCCTTACAGGGCTGGAACACCTTGTTCTCATATTGGTGGCTCCTGCTTCGGCGCACATATTCCCTGGCCCTCGGCCCCCGAATCGCGTTCAGCCAATGAAAACCTGTCTGTGTGTCTCATCGGGAGCTGTTTTCGGACATTTCCCTGAATCAAAGTCACACTACTTTGACATAGCTATTATCAATGGGCAAATAACTGAGAATAACTGAATCTGGGGGGGGGGACATCTGAAGGCAGAACAAGGTATAGAGTGGTGAAGAGAGTACAGCCTTTGAGCAACGAGAAGAGAGAGAGATACACAACAGACAGGGGCGAAGAGTGCTGTCTGTCTGTCTGTCTGTCTGTCTGTCTGTCTGTCTGTCTGTATGTCTGCCTGTCTGTCTGTCTGTCTGTCTGTCTGTCTGTCTGTCTGTCTGTATGTCTGTCTGTCTGTCTGTCTGTCTGTCTGTCTGTCTGTCTGTCTGCCTGCCTGCCTGCCTGCCTGTCTGTCTGTCTGTCTGTCTGTCTGTCTGCCTGTCTGTCTGTGCTGGTGTCCATGGGGGCACAGCTGACAATCTCTCTCACTCCAACGATCTGACTCAGCATCCTGATACATGAAAAGACTGGCCAGCAGGGCACTCACTCCTCTGTCCTCTCTTGCCCTTCTCCTCTCTCACTCCTCTCATCCCTCTCTCGTCTCCCATAGGCCCTGACCATGAGTGTGACTCTCACCCCTACATCTCCCCTCTCTCTCCTCCCGTTTCTCACTCACCAATCTCTCACCCTTCTGCCCTCACTCTCGCATCCCTCGCTGGCTGCTCTCACAAAGCACAGAGTCACAATTTCCATTACTGGTAAAATATTTGTATTTTTAGAGAGGAACTCAGCTTGAGACTCCCTTGGAGGATGATGAATGCTATGAACAATCACAAAAGCAGTTTTTCACATGGGGACCAGCGAGGGGTGGTCTGTTGGGGCCTCTTGGTGACTGCACGGGCCGGGTGTCCCCCCTCCCTCACTCTTAGATCCCCTGACATGAGAACACAGATTGGGAATGGGCATGGGCCAATGCCAGAACACTCTGGGATGGACTCCAGGAACATATTTGTAGAGGGGAGAAGAGAGAGAGGAAACGGCCTGGTGTTGGTGAGAGGCAGAGGGGGAGAGGAAGACGGGAGTCAAAAGGGGGTGAGGTGAGGTTGAAGCGTAAAGCAGGGGTAATGGAGAGGTAAAGCTTGGGGTTCAAAAGCTCTGAGAGTGAGATGTAAGTGTGTGGACCCCCCCCCCTCCCCAGGGAGTAAAGAGAGGCAAAGGGTGAGGGTGAGTACTTCTTTGAGTAGAAATGCATTATTAGTAGTATCACTCAATATACCGTAGGACAACCTGGATGGGTTTACTATTAGAGTGCAGTAATAGCAGCATATTAACCATCCCTAGGGATATGAATCCTTCCTCTGAAATCTGCTCTGTGGACTACCCTGGAGGCTGGAGGCTGGAGATTAGAGTTTGCATCTATAGAAAGAGTGCAAAGACACAACGTGTGCATGTGCACTGTGTTTGACGTGACATATGTGTGTGTGTGTGCGCGTGTGTGTGTATATACATTGAGCATACAATACCTTATTATGAACACATTTACATTTACATTTACATTTAAGTCATTTGGCAGACGCTCTTATCCAGAGCGACTTACAAATTGGTGAATTCACCTTATGACATCCAGTGGAACAGCCACTTTACAATAGTGCATCTAAATCATTTAAGGGGGGGTGAGAAGGATTACTTTATCCTATCCTAGGTATTCCTTAAAGAGGTGGGGTTTCAGGTGTCTCCGGAAGGTGGTGATGGACTCCGCTGTCCTGGCGTCGTGAGGGAGTTTGTTCCACCATTGGGGGGCCAGAGCAGCGAACAGTTTTGACTGGGCTGAGCGGGAACTGTACTTCCTCAGTGGTAGGGAGGCGAGCAGGCCAGAGGTGGATGAATGCAGTGCCCTTGTTTGGGTGTAGGGCCTGATCAGAGCCTGGAGGTACTGCGGTGCCGTTCCCCTCACAGCTCCGTAGGCAAGCACCATGGTCTTGTAGCGGATGCGAGCTTCAACTGGAAGCCAGTGGAGAGAGCGGAGGAGCGGGGTGACGTGAGAGAACTTGGGAAGGTTGAACACCAGACGGGCTGCGGCGTTCTGGATGAGTTGTAGGGGTTTAATGGCACAGGCAGGGAGCCCAGCCAACAGCGAGTTGCAGTAATCCAGACGGGAGATGACAAGTGCCTGGATTAGGACCTGCGCCGCTTCCTGTGTGAGGTAGGGTCGTACTCTGCGGATGTTGTAGAGCATGAACCTACAGGAACGGGCCACCGCCTTGATGTTAGTTGAGAACGACAGGGTGTTGTCCAGGATCACGCCAAGCTTCTTAGCGCTCTGGGAGGAGGACACAATGGAGTTGTCAACCGTGATGGCGAGATCATGGAACGGGCAGTCCTTCCCCGGGAGGAAGAGCAGCTCCGTCTTGCCGAGGTTCAGCTTGAGGTGGTGATCCGTCATCCACACTGATATATCTGCCAGACATGCAGAGATGCGATTCGCCACCTGGTCATCAGAAGGGGAAAGGAGAAGATTAATTGTGTGTCGTCTGCATAGCAATGATAGGAGAGACCATGTGAGGTTATGACAGAGCCAAGTGACTTGGTGTATAGCGAGAATAGGAGAGGGCCTAGAACAGAGCCCTGGGGAACACCAGTGGTGAGAGCGCGTGGCGAGGAGACAGATTCTCGCCACGCCACCTGGTAGGAGCGACCTGTCAGGTAGGACGCAATCCAAGCGTGGGCCGCGCCGGAGATGCCCAACTCGGAGAGGGTGGAGAGGAGGATCTGATGGTTCACAGTATCGAAGGCAGCCGATAGGTCTAGAAGGATGAGAGCAGAGGAGAGAGAGTTAGCTTTAGCAGTGCACCATGACATAGAGTGTCCGGTGAGTCCAGGTGAAAGCTATGATCCCTTGTTGATGTCCCTTGTTAAATCCACTTCAAATCAGTGTAGATGAAGGGGAGGAGACGGATTATAGAAGGATTTTTAAGCCTCGAGACACGGATTGTGTGTGTGTGCCAATCAGAGGGTGAGCGGGCAAGACAAAAGGTTGAAGTGCCTTTGAACGGGGTACGGTAGTATTTTCCAGGCGCACCGGTTTGAATGTGTCAAGCACAGTTTCCCGTGTGAATCAAGAATGGTCCACCACCCAAAGACATCCAGCCATGTGACACAACTGTTGATAAGCATTGGAGTTACCGTGGGCCAGCATCCCTGTGGAACGCTCGACACCCTGTATTGAGTCCGTTCTGAGGGCAAAAGGGAGGGGTGGTGCAACTCGATATTAGGAAGGTGTTCCTAATGTTTGGTGTACTCAGTGTATGTGGTGTTCAGGTGTTTGCAGTGAGTTAGGTATGTGCGCTCAATGCGTATCTCTCTGTAAGTTCGCTCATGCATGTGTGTGTGTGTTCACCGGGTACTGTAGCTGTTTGTGAGCCACAGTAGTCACCTGTTGTGCTGTATTTTAGGGCAGGCCTGTGACATGCCATACTGAAGTGCCAGGTTTTTCAGTGGGTCACTGCTATTTCACGGAAAAACGAATGACCTAAGAACATAGTAGGCCAGCATAGGGGCATTAACCTGCCACGGTCAGAGACTCTTTAACACGGTCAGTGAACAGTTAGTTACCTTAATGTATGTAAAAATGTATGTTTTGTTTGTTTGTCTTAAGCCCTCGTTAGGAATTTATTTTGTGTTGTGTGACACTAGTTGACTGTATCGCACACGCACACGCACACGCACACGCACACACACACACACACACACACACACACACACACACACACACACACACACACACACACACGTACTTGTCATGTTCAAACATAAAGCAGAGTACAGTACTTCATGGATCGCTGTGGATCATTTTGAAAAGGGAAAATAACAGAGCTCAAACATAAAGCTGTTACCATAATGTTGAAAATGGGTGATGGAGAGAAGAGACAGTGAAATAGCTAGCCTTCTTGACAAAATGCTGTCATGTGAAAGGTAAGTTTAAACTCCTTCCACGCTCTCGCCATGCTCTGAACAGGATTCAGTTTCACACACCTCGCAAGGTCAGGAAAGCAACATCAAACGGCTTGGAGTCCTTGTGGGATCAGGCTTTCCACGGCTGGCTATTGGTCACACACACACATTCTCACTTATACACACACTTACACACACACACACACACACACGAACGCACGCACACAGACACACACACACATTCTTGTACAGCTATCGTTGTGGGGACACACTATTCAGTCCCATTCAAAATCCTATTTTCCCTGACCCCTACCCCTAAACCTAACTTTAACCCTAACCCGTACTCCTACCCTAACCTTAACCCTAACCCAAACCCAAACCCTAACCTTAGCCCAAAAACCTAACCTTAACTCTAACCCTAAAACTATCACTAGCTCCTAACCCTTAACGTAATTCTAACCCTAACACTAATTCTAACCGTAATCCTAAACCCCTAGAAATGCTAAAGCAATCGACCATATGGGGACCAACAAAATGTCCCCAGTTGGTCCAATATTTGTTAGTTTACTATTCTCGTGGGAACTTTTGGTTCCCACAAGAATATTTAAACACGTCCACACACACACAAACACGCACACACACACACACACACACACACACACACACACACACACACACACACACACACACACACACACACACACACACACACACACACACACACACACACACACACACACACACACACACACACACACTTACATATACCTGCTGTGGCTGGCATTTCGGGGTCATACACAGCACATAAACTGCAGGCGGCTCGCTCGTGTAAAGTCTCTCTCTTGACCACTGAGTATTGTCATAAGCTCCAGGAGTCAGCTGTCTGCTGCATTCCTTAGAGGGCAGCCGTGACTCTGGTAATGTGAGTGTCAGTGTTGCTCGGTGTGCGTGTGAGTTTGAAGTGTGTTTTGAAAGAGAGCTTTTGGTGCGTGTGCTTGCATGTAAGTCTGCTGCTCTATCAATGAACGCAAGTGTATATGCAGTGCATTTACGGTGATGTGCATGTGGTGTGTGTGTGTGTGAGCATGTGTTTGTGCACGTGCGTGCGTGTGCTTCCCGTGTGTATGCGTGCACGTCAATAACACATCGGAGAGAAGGGACGATGAGGCCTCACTGAGTGGCTACAAATAGAAGTGCAAAGTGGCTCAATCCCTGCTGAATGTTTGTCCAGAGAAGTGGGTTATGGGGGAGCGGGCATCTCTGTGCCAGTCTGCTGGGCCCGATACCCCTTAAGCCTGGCGTTTCCTGCCCTGGGAGAGCCTTAATTAAGAGGGTATTGGGCGACATCGGAGGCCTCTGAATCCCCCAGACCTTTCGAGGGGCTTTTGTGAAGGCGGAAAGAGGGTTAGAGAGGGATAACAGCTAGCGGCTTCTGTCCATTCCTGTCACGCACGCCACAGCACAGTATGCATACAACCAGGCTCAAAATTATCGGTACCCTTGATAAAGATGAACAAAAGAGAATACAAAAAAAGAATTGTACAAATACAGACACCCCTGTTTTCAATACTTCCTTGCGATGATAACGACAGAGACCCCATTGGGGAGGGATCTTAGACCATTCCTCCATACAGAATCTTTCCAGATCCCTTGATGTGCTATGTCTGCTCTTATGGACTGCCCGCTTGGCACTTGCATTGGAACTGGTGCTGTGCTCAAATTGCATGAAAACAGAGCTCTTTGGCCACGCACACAGGTGGTGGATTTGGCATCTCAAAACGGAAGCATATGCAGAAAAGTAACCTCACACCTACTGTAAAATATGGTGGTGGATCTTTGATGTTATGGCGCTATTCTGCTTCCACTGGTCCTGGGGCCCTTGCTAAGGTCAACGGCATCATGAACTTGACTGAGTAACAGGACGTTTTAGCCCAAAACCTGGTTGATCAAGGAAAATACACCACTGCTCTGTGTCTGGCAACCCCTGGGCCCTCTCCTTCTCAGCCAGCCAGGCCAGGCCTTCAGCTCTCAGCCTTGAGTTAGGACATAATAACCCTTCCGGAGGGGAGAGGAGAAGAGAGTAGAGCTACAATGACTCAGTCAGTTAACAAGTCAGGGGGCTGAGAGGTGCATATCCCCGCCCCAGTGCCTCCCAACCCAGGAGGGACGCTTTGTTAGCCTGGTAAGGCTGATGTCTGACCACTTGAATGCCACTTGACTGAGAGTACAGAGAAAACGGACCTCTGTGGTCTGTAAAATCCTCACCTCCCAGTATCACTGAGCTGATATGCCCTATCTACTAGTCGCATGTACACTGAGTGTACAAAATGTTAGGAACACCTTCCTAATATTTAGTTGCACCCCCTTTTGCCCTCAGAACAGCTTCCATTTGTTGGGGCATGGACTCTACAAGCATTCCACTGGGATTTTCACATTTATTTTAAATTCATTTCACTAGGAATGTCAGTTAAGAACAAATTCTTATTTTCAATGACAGCTTAGGAACAGTGGGTTAAGTGCCTTGTTCAGGGGCAGAACAACAGATTTGTAGCTTGTCAGTTTGGGGATTTGAACTTACAACCTTTTGGTTACTAGGCCAACACTCTAACCACTAGGCTATGCTGCCGCCGCAAGCTGACAAGGTATGCTGGCCCATGTTGCCTCCAATGCTTCCCACGGTTGGGTCAAGTTGACTTGATGTCCTTTGGGTGGTGGACCATTCTTGATACACGCAGGAAACATTTGAGCGTGAAAGACCCAGCAGCGTTGCAGTTATTGATACACTCAAACCAGTGCTCCAGGCACCTACTAACGTACCCCATTCAAAGGCACTTCAATCTTTTGTCTTACCCATTCACCCTCTGAATGGCACACATACACAATCTGTGTCTCAATTGTCTCAAGGCTTAAAAATCCTTCTTTAACCCTGTCTCCTCCCCTTCATCTACACTGATTGGATTTAACAAGGGACATCATTAAGGGATCATAGCTTTCCCCTGGATTCACCTGGTCAGTCTATGTCAAGGAAAGAGCAGTGTTCTTAATGTTTTGTATACTCAGTGTGTTTACCCCCAAAAGAATGAGCGGCAACCATGCAGGCCTTATCCATGAAAGTCACAAAGCTACTCTGAAAGCACCATTATGACACTGTCCAAAAAAAAAACAGCCGTTGAAATGAAGGGGTGAACAGCTCCTCATTGAGATGATGAAACGTGTCTGGCAGGTAGAGAGAGGAGGAGAGAGTCAGAAAGGGAGAGGACAAAAGGCTATCTCAATCAGCGGGCCCCTATGTTTTTCATCTCCCTCTTTTGTGTAGCTGTCATCTTGGCCAGGAGCGGGCGGAGGTGGCGTGGAGGGAGCGGCGGGCGCTCGGGGCAGCGTAAGGTAATCCTTTAAGTGGGAGACTTTAACTCTCTCGCAGAGTAAACAGGAGGGCGGTGGAAGGGGCATCGTTGATGGCTAATGTTACAGAACTGCAGGAGCACCCCAGGGCATTGTGTGGGTGCGTTAGACAAGCAGTGTGTGCATGTGTGTGTGTGAGGCGCGGGGCGGGGCGGGAGGGGGGGGGGTCGTGTATGTGTGTGTGTTTATGTGTGTGTGAGGGCCACTAAAGCCTTGTGACAGAATGCTAGTCTAGTGGCACAGAAAGGGTAACAGATGCCTCTCTACTATGACGAGTCAGGCCACTGCATTGGAAATATCACTAATCGCCTCCAAATTAAATTATGGACCTCCAACCGTCAATTTAGGGAATGTGTGTGTGTGTGTGCATCTGTCTGTGTGTGTCTGTGTGTGGTGGGGCGTTAGTATCCGGGTTGGGGCACAGGGGTGAGCCCTCCAGCTGACGGTCAGTGAAGCAGGACAGGACAACACAATAACAGTCTTGTTAACGAGGCCACGCCATACCTCCCACCTGTTACCCAAAAACCTTCCCTGCACTCCCCCCCCCCCCCCTCCCCTCGGCTCTGGAGAGTGGTTCAAACCCCGCACCAACCGGGTGTTTCCCTGGAACGCCTCATTTGAGGCCCTCCTTCCTTCATTTAGCCCAGGGTCCATTTATCTCTCTCCCTGTCAGGGAGGTTCACATCGTTTGCAAAGCTTCCTGTCTGCACACTGTAAACAGCACTCTCCCAGGATGATGTTTAGTCTGGACGAGACTGACTCTGGCTGGAGAGGACAGGAGAGGCTGCCCCTCTGCTGCTGCCTGTGCTGGTGGAGCTGAATGACAATAAGGAGACTGAATCTTGTATGTACTTGTATTTTTCTTAGATGTCAAATAGAAACACAAAAAACACCCACACACACCCACCCACCCACCCACACACACACACACACACACACACACACACACACACACACACACACACACACACACACACACACACACACACACACACACACACACACACACACACACACACACACACACACACACACACACACACAGGAATACAAGCAATGCATCATATTCAGTTATCATCTCAATCATAACATTAGGTTTTCAGAGATAAAGATATCACAGTGTAATTGTACTACATAGCCGAGGGCTTGGGAAAATACTTTTTGGCCACCTGTAGAATGAATCTATTCAAATGATCTTGCTACCCTCAGGCCCTTTGAGATGGTTGCTGTCTGTCTTATAAACAGTGAGAAGAGATAGTATTGACAAGAGTTATTGTTTATTTTTTTTTATAACAATGCTGTACAAAAATATAATTCAAATCTCGAGCCTTGTGAATACAAATACAGTATAAAACAAGCGCTAACCAGCATTGGCCAACATCCGCACAGCATATGTTTCAGTGGGGTTGGAGGCAGCAGTGTTTAATTTGTAAATTGGGAAGTGCCTGAACAAAAAGTGAGCGCGAGAGGGGGGTGACCTGGGAACCTCTGAAGTACCAGAACACATGAGAACAAAAACACCTTTATAATAAAGCACTGCATGCATATCATCACATTTGCATGGTGGCATAGAACAGAAGAATACAGGCACTTACAGAAGTTGCACACAAGGGGAAAACATTTTATTTGCTTAGGGTCCGGGATAAATGTGTCCTTTTATAAATGCATTTTATGCAATTCTGCGTCATTTCACATGACTGGAGACTTTGGCTGAATCTTTATTAATACCGCACAAATTATGGGAATGACAGGCTCCTTTGACCAGCCAGGTCACCCGTGATACAAGTCAGTATTAGATGTCCATCCATGTCTGAGGACGTTGGGAGACAACGTGGAAACCGGCCACTAGGGGCAACAGTGAGCGCTGGTGTTGTGGACGGGGATGGGCGTAACATCTGCCTTTGGTGCCCAAGGTTTAAATCGAGTGATAGAAAGTTGTTTTCAGCCTATACCAAACATTAACCCTTAGCCAGGGTTGGGGAGTAACGGGTTACTTGTAAGGGATTACAAAACAAAAACGGTAAGTGTACTCCGTCACGTTACCAGCAAAAATATTGAAATCAGATTACAGGTACTTTTGAAAAACAAGATGATTACTTCGAGGATGACTTTTACATTCAGAGAGGATGTTTGCGAAAGCAAATCTTCCACACTTCTCTGTTTTCTCAATGACATTCAAATCAGCATTGAAAAAAGGTGCAAGTTTAAGTTTGTTCCACCTGAGCGAGTCTGACCACAAGTCAGAGACCACAAGTCAGAGACCACTATGATGTCACACCAAATGTGTTTGATGGATCGGCGGGAAAAGCGCAGGAATAGGCTTTTGGAGGCTACAGTCCAAGCCATGTCTTCCAATGGTGCGACTGCTGTCGGCGTCCAAAGTTGATCCAACTTGAATAAACGCTTGGAGGTCAGGATGACAGTGGTGGTGTAGTCTACGGCGATACGGATATCACTTATTACTGATATCTACGGAGCGCATTGATGTGAATCACACTGCTGCTCTCTCATTTAGCTATTTGCGCCTTATGGATCGTGGCTGTTGTGGATGGCTGTTCACAAATCTAAATGTGTATTTCAAACCAGTAATGGTTGAATTCAAGATGTTTACACTGCGTATCAATCATTGTTTTTTAACCAGTGGACAGCCAGTGAATAATACTTTCTGGCAACAGCTTCATAGTGCGGATCTCAGCCTACGGAATAAAAATGGGGCTTTTATTGCTCAATCTAATTCATGCTGATAAAAAAAAATACATGGGCCTAATGGACACATGCACAAACTTTGGTAGACATGCACTTTTGTTCGACTTAAAGGGGCAATCTGTAGTTACTACATACATTTGCTGATTTATACCAATAAAAAATGTGGACACACATACTCATTCAAGGGCTTTACATTTTTTGAAGACATCAAAACTATGAAATAACACAAATGGAATCATGTAGCAACCAAAAAAGTGTTAAACAAATCCAAATATATTTTATATTTTGTATTCTTCAAAGCAGCCCCCCTTTGCCTTGATGAGAGCTTTGCACACTCTTCACAGTCTCTCAACCAGCTTCACCTGGAATGCTTTTCCAACAGTCTTGAAGGAGTTCCTACTGCTGGGCACTTGTTGGCTGCTCTTCCAACTAATCCCAAACCATCTCCATTGGGTAAGGTTGGGGTGTTGTTGAGGCCAGGTCATCTGATGCAGCACTCCATCACTCTCCTTCTTGGTCAAATAGCCCTTACCCAGCCTGGAGGTGTGTTGGGTCATTGTCCTGTTGAAAAATAAATTATAGTCCCACTAAGTGCAAACCAGATGGGATGGCGTATCGCTGTAGAATGCTGTGATTCACGCAGTCTCCATTGAACAGTTGATGTTGAGATGTGTCTGTTATTTCAACTCTGTGAAGCATTTATTTGGGCTTCAAATTCTGAGGCTGGTAACTCTAATGAACTTATCCTCTGCAGCAGAGGTAACTCTGGGTCTTCCTTTCCTGTAGCAGTCCTCATGAGAGCCAGTTTCATCATAGCTCTTGATGTTTTTTTAAAAATAAAGAAAAACCCTTGAATGAGTAGGTGTGTCCAAACTTTTGACTGGTACTGTATATTAATGTAAAGATATAATTTAATGTAGTAGAAAGCAATGGGTTAGACGAAGCCTACATACCCAACCCATAAAGTAAAATGTTACATTTGTATAACTTTAACATTGATTTATCCTGCAATAGATGTCGTTCAATTGGTAACATACATTTTTGTCTTCTTCTAATGCCGCTCAAGGGGAAAGTAATCTAAAAGTAACTGAATGTAATCAGATTAAGTTACTTAGTTTGGGTAATCCAAAAATTACATTACTGATTACAATTTTGGACAGGCAACTAGTAACTGTAGCGGATTACATTTAGCAAGTAACCTACCCAATCTTACCCTTAGCTTAACCATTCAGAGTTAATGCCTAACCTTAAGATTTCGGAGTTAATGCCTTAACTTTAACCTAATCTTCAAAATTCAAAGTTAATGCCTCAACCTAACCTTAAACACGTCAACATTTGACGTTTAAGGAACAAGAATGAACGTCTAATTCTGACATGAGACTGTGAGCGCTTTTTGACTTTGACACTGACAACTGAATGTGACATCAATAAAAAATGATCTTGTCTTGAATCCATCAATAGCCTTGGCCTAGGTGTGTGAAGACACACATATTGTAGGCTACAATATGAGGAGGAAATTATAGTCCTAAAAATGCTTTCCAGTTTCACTGACTCACCCAATAATGCACATTTTACTCACGGTGTTGGCTGATGCGTTTGTGCCAAAAGCCTAAATCTCTCTCTTGTTTTACTTTGTAATAATATTTTGGAAGTTGATCAAATATTTTGGTAGCCTACAGCAGACAGATTAGTCTTCTCTTTTCAGCAGGAGGCATTTGCTTTCTAACCTGTGTTTTCCCGCGATTGTATTTGGAAATATTGGGAAAGGCCTGTTTCGTCTGCATTGACAGATCTTGCCAGACTGTAGGCCTTGGTATTGGGCTACACACAATCCACAGCTAGGCATTTTTTTTAGGAAGCTGTTGATCCTCTGTAGCCTTCTCCTGGTTTAGTAGGCTACTGTGAATTCCGAACAGACAGAGGTAATTCTATAACTTTGGCAAATTTAATTTCAATTGATCAGGGGTTGCTGCAGCTCTTTCCGAACACTTTGCGCAGCTATGACTCTATCAGGAAATAAATGATGAAGTGCAACACTGGAGGGATGAGAGTTGCAGGCTCACGTCTCTCAGAGCACAGAGCAGGGAGAGAGATCATAGAAAGAGAATCTCAATCTCATTCTGTGAGAGATACAAGCGCGCTTCTCACACAGCCACGGCCACGCCGTTGGTCTCACACACAGGCAAAAATGATATGCGAACCATAAGCCTGGGCCAGCCCAACCCCAATCAAAGAGTGAACAAAGAAGGAACTTTGAACACTTTTATTATAGTTGTTACACTGCTTCATTCCACCAGAGGTACAGGATCCGGCAAAATAGGTCCCGTAATGAAAAAGTGGAGAGGTGCGGACCCTGTTCCGGCAGGAACAATGACAGTGTCCACGATAAAGTAACGTAATGAGCCGCTTGTGGATGTGACAGGTCTAACTGCAGTTCCTCCTCCAACACCACCAAAACAACCACTCTGCGGATGTCAATCCGATTGAATCTAGTCCTAAATATCTATAATTCAAAGATGAACATATAGAGTATATTAAGAGTACATTTAAACATTTCCGTGACATAGACTGACCAGTTGAATCCAGGTGAGAGCTATGATCCCTTATTTATGTGACTTGTTAAAATCCATTTCAATCAGTGTAGACGAAGAGGAGCAGACAGTTTTAATAAGGATTTATAAAACCTTGAGACAATTGAGACAATCATTGTGTATGTCAAATCAAATCAAATCAAATTGTATTTGTCACATACACATGGTTAGCAGATGTTAATGCGAGTGAGGCGAAATGCTTGTGCTTCTAGTCCCGACAATGCAGTAATAACCAACGAGTAATCTAACCTAAGAATTTCAAAACAACTACCTTATACACACAAGTGTAAAGGGATGAAGAATATGTACATAAAAATATATGAATGAGTGATGGTACAGAACGGCATAGACAAGATGCAGTAGATGGTATATAATACAGTATATACATATGAAATGAGTAATGTAGGGTATGTAAACATATAAGTGGCATTGTTTAAAGTGGCTAGTGATACATGTATTACATAAAGATGGCAAGATGCAGTAAATGGTACAGAGTACAGTATACAGTATATGTATGAGATGAGTAACGTAGGGTATGTAAACATTGTATTAAGTGGCATTGTTTAAAGTGGCTAGTGATCAATTTTTACATCAATTTTTCCATTATTAAAGTGGCTGGAGTTGAGTGAGTATGTTGGCAGCAGCCACTCAATGTTAGTGGTGGCTGTTTAACAGTCTGATGGCCTTGAGATAGAAGCTGATTTTAGTCTCTTGGTCTCTGCTTTGATGCACCTGTACTGACCTCGCCTTCTGGATGATAGCGGGGTGAACAGGCAGTGGCTGGTTGTTGTGGTGGTTGTTGTCCTTGATGATCTTTATGGCCTTCCTGTGACATCAGGTGGTGTAGGTGTCCTGGAGGGCAGGAAGTTTTCCCCTGGTGATGCGTTGTGCAGACCTCACTACCCTCTTCAGAGCCTTGTTGTGGGTGGAGCAGTTGCCGTACAAGGCGGTGATAGAGCCCGACAGGAAGCTCTTGATTGTGCATCTGTAAAAGTTTGTGAGTGCTTTTGGTGACAAGCCGAAATTCTTCAGCCTCCTGAGGTTGAAGAGGCGCTGCTGCGCCTTCTTCACCACGCTGTCCAATTCAGTTTGTCCGTGATGTGTACGCCAAGGAATTTAAATGCACCCTTGTGTGGCCCCAGTGTTGAGGATCAGCGGGGTGGAGATGTTGTTACCTACCCTCACCACCTGGGGGCGGCACGTCAGGAAGTCCAGTACCCAGTTGCACAGGGCGGGGTCGAGGGTCTCGAGCTTGATGACGAGTTTGGAGGGTACTATGGTGTTAAATGCTGAGCTGTAATTGATGAACAGCATTCTCACATGGGTATTCCTCTTGTCCAGATGGGTTAGGGCAGTGTGCAGTGTGGTTGTGATTGCGCCGTCTGTGGACCTATTGGGGCGGTAAGCAAATTGGAGTGGGTCTAGGGTGTCAGGTAGGGTGGAGGTGATATGGTCCTTGACTAGTCTCTCAAAGCACTTCATGATGACGGAAGTGAGTGCTACGGGGCAGTAGTCGTTTAGCTCAGTTACCTTAGCTTTCTTGGGAACAGGAACAATGGTGGCCCTCTTGAAGCATGTGGGAACAGCAGACTGGGATAAGTATTGATTGAATATTTCCGTAAACACACCAGCCAGCTGGTCTGCGCATGCTCTGAGGACGTGACTGGGGATGCCGTCTGTGCCTGCAGCCTTGCGAGGGTTAACACGTTTAAATGTTTTACTCACGTCGGCTGTAGTGAAGGAGAGTCCACAGGTTTTGGTAGCGGGCCGTGTCAGTGGCACTGTATTGTTCACAAAGCGAGCAAAGAAGTTGTTTAGTCCGTCTGGGAGCAAGACATCCTGGTCCGCGACGGGGCTGGTTTTCTTTTTGTAATCCGTGATTGACTGTAGACCCTGCCACATACCTCTTGTGTCTGAGCCGTTGAATTGAGACTCTACTTTGTCTCTATACTGACACTTAGCTTGTTTGATTGCCTTGCGGAGGGAATAGCTACACTGTTTGCATTCGGTCATGATTCCGGTCATCTTGCCCTGGTTAAAAGCAGTGGTTCGCACTTTCAGTTTCGTATGAATGCTGCCATCAATCCACAGTTTCTGATTTGGGAATGTTTTAATAGTTGCTGTGGGTATGACATCGCCGATGCACTTGCTAATAAACTCGCTCACTGAATCAGCGTATTCGTCAATGTTGTTGTTTGACGCAATGCGGAACATATCCCAATCCATGTGATCAAAGCAATCTTGAAGCATGGAATCAGATCGGTCTCGTTAATCAGAGTCCCGCCCCTCTTCTTACCAGAAAGTTGCTTGTTTCTGTTGGCGCGATGTGTGAAGAAACCAGCTGGCCTTACCGACTTCGATAGCGTGTCTCGAGTGAGCCAAGCAAAGAAGGTTACAGTCTCTTATATCTCTCTAGAATGCTACCCTTGCTCGGATTTCATCAACCTTGTTGTCAAGAGACTGGACATTGGCGAGTAGTATGCTCGGGAGCGGTGCACGATGTGCCCGTCTCCGGAGCTTGACCAGAAGACCGCTTCGTCTGCCCCTTTTACGGCGACGTTGTTTTGTTTCGCCAGCTGGGATCCGATCCATTGTCCTGGGTGGTGGGCAAAACACAGGATACACTTTGGGAAAGTCGTATTCCTGGTCGTAATGATGGTGAGTTGACGTTGCTCTTATATCCAGTAGTGCCTCCCGACTGTATGTAATAAAACCTGAGATTACCTGGGGTACCAATGTAAGAAATAACATGTAGAAAAACAAAATACTGCATAGTTTCCTAGGAACGCGAAGTGAGGCTGCCATCTCTGTCGGCGCTGGAAGTATTGACTATGTGTGCCATTCAGAGGGTGAATAGGCTAGACAAAAGGTTGATGTGCCTTTGAATGGGGCATGGCAATAGGTGCCAGGTGCATCGGTTTGTGTAAAAAACTGAAACGCTGTAGGGTTTTTCACACTCAACAGTTTCCTGTGTGTGTCAAGAATGGTCCACCACCCAAAGGACATCCAGCCAACTTGACACAACTGTAGGAAGCATTGGCGCCAACATGGGCCAGCATCCCTGTGGAACGCCTTCGACACCTTGTAGAGTCCATGCCCCAAAGAATTGAGGCTGTTCTGAGTGCAAAAGGGGGTGCAACTCAATATTAGGAAGGTGTTCTTAATGTTTGGTATACTCAGTGTATATGTCTTATTACACAAATGTTTAATTTATTTTTTATTTGACCTTTATTTAACTAGGCAAGTCAGTTAAGAACAAATTCTTATTTTCAATGACTGCCTAGGACCAGTCGATTAAGGGAGCCCCCCGCACCTCAGATTCAGATACATTTCCGTGGAATGCATTCAGTTGTGCAACTTACTAGGTACGTATCACTACTTGTGTGTCCTTCTGTAGATTATATTCACGCAATATACGTATGTGAATTTATGACATTGTTTATTGAACAAATGGCTGTTTAGAAGACTTTACTTCACGAATGGCTGCTTAGTTTAGAGGTCTTTAATGAGAAAACCACTATAACTAGACTATTAAGACACTGGATGGGGAGTTGAGAGGAAAAGAGTGAACGAGTGAGAGAAAGAAAGAGTGAAAGTGGAAAGAAGCAGCAGAGAGAGAGAGAGAGAGAGAGAGAGAGAGAGAGAGAGAGAGACAGAGAAAGAGAGAGAAAGCCTTATTTTGAGCGAGAAAGAGAGACAGAGAGAGAGAGATTCATGCGCTTAGCTGTGTCTGCTAAGAGAATAGTCTCCCCATTCATTTTTAAATGTCCTCCACAGTCCCCTGCACACAGTTCATTACAGCCAGCCTGGCCATTCCCCAGCCCATCAGACCCAGGCTCCTCACATAACAGAACAACCGACCCAGACTACAGTCACAGCAGTGCCACCACTGAAATATGCCTCCATCAGGACCAATTATGGCACTACAATGGACCTATATCTGTTTAGCGAAGGTAGGTTTTGTGGAGAGCTAGGGGGTGTTAGGGGAGTAAGGGGGAAGGAAGTAATGGGATATATATATATATAAAAAAATTAACTTACTTATAACACACATTTATCACTATGTGTTTCCCTCTATTTCATTTATATTTATTCTTAGGCAGAGTAAGGCCTGCTCCTGTAAACCAACCCACTTGTTCGGCACGCACACACACAAACACACACATGCGCACACACAGACACGCACACACGCACTGAGGTATTCAACCGAAGGGATTTCCTCCCTCTGCCCTCTCAGCACACAGGGTTGGTTTCTGGGGCACTGGTGCCGGGGAGGGACACCTCCACCTCCAGCCCACCAGGACCAACAACACAGGGTGAGGAGGAGGGAGAAGAGGAGGGGGTGATGGGGCCAGGACCCATATTTTTTCACATTTCTGGCTCTGGGTTTAACCGCTAGGCTACCTGCCACCCAATCTGTCTAGTGTTTCAGATTTATTTATAAAATATTACCTACAATGAATTACAATATGAAAAAAAAAGATTGGACAGCTCAGTCAATGAGACTCGCACATACACTTGGAACTTATCAAGTCACATGACGCCTAGAATGCAAGCACAACAGTACATTCCATTAGGAGCAGCTCCAAAAAAGAATGCTAATCGTACTTTTAATGGCTGGGTCAAAAACTAGACCCACATACTTTTTATACACACGGAAATAAACAATGTGCTAAATATAATATATGCAGCATACACTCGGGCCCAAAATGATTGACATCCTTGATAAAGATTATCATTGATAAATAATACAAATACTGAAGTTATATTGTATGCCACATTGTTGGTGGAAATTATGTTATTTTATACTAATGCAATTTCTTAGAGAAATTGTCTTTGTTTAGCAAGTAATATACAGTGCCTTGCGAAAGTATTCGGCCCCCTTGAACTTTGCGAACTTTTGCCACATTTCAGGCTTCAAACATAAAGATATAAAACTGTATTTTTTTGTGAAGAATTAGCAACAAGTGGGACATAATCATGAAGTGGAATGACATTTATTGGATATTTCAAACTTTTTTAACAAATCAAATACTGAAAAATTGGGCGTGCAAAATTATTCAGCAACCTTAAGTTAATACTTTGTAGCGCCATCTTTTGCTGCGGTTACAGCTGTAAGTCGCTTGGGGTATGTCTCTATCAGTTTTGCACATCGAGAGACTGAAATATTTTCCCATTCCTCCTTGCAAAACAGCTCGAGCTCAGCGAGGTTGGATGGAGAGCATTTGTGAACAGCCGTTTTCAGTTCTTTCCACAGATTCTCGATTGGATTCAGGTCGGGACTTTGACTTGGCCATTCTAACACATGGATATGTTTATTTTTGAACCATTCCATTGTAGATTTTGCTTTATGTTTTGGATCATTGTCTTGTTGGGAGACAAATCTCCATCCCAGTCTCAGGTCTTTTGCAGACTCCATCAGATTTTCTTCCAGAATGGTCCTGTATTTGGCTCCATCCATCTTCCCATCTATTTTAACCATCTTCCCTGTCCCTGCTGAAGAAAATCAGGCCCAAACCATGATGCTGCCACCACCACGTTTGACAGTGGGTATGGTGTGTTCAGGATGATGGGCTGTGTTGCTTTTACCCCAAACATAACGTTTTGCATTGTTGCCAAAAAGTTCAATTTTGGTTTCATCTGACCTTCTTCTACATGAGCACCTTCTTCTACATGTTTGGTGTGTCTCCCAGGTGGCTTGTGGAAAACTTTAAATGACACTTTATGGATATCTTTAAGAAATGGCTTTCTTCTTGCCACTCTTCCATAAAGGCCAGATTTGTGCAATATACGACTGTTTGTTGTCCTATGGACAGAGTCTCCCACCTCAGCTGTAGATCTCTGCAGTTCATCCAGAGTGATCATGGGCCTCTTGGCTGCATCTCTGATCAGTCTTCTCCTTGTATGAGCTGAAAGTTTAGAGGGACGGCCAGGTCTTGGTAGATTTGCAGTGGTCTGATACACCTTCCATTTCAATATTATCGCTTGCACAGTGCTCCTTGGGATGTTTAAAGCTTGGGAAATCTTTTTGTATCCAAATCCGGCTTTTAACTTCTTTACAACTGTATCTCGGACCTGCCTTGTGTGTTCCTTGTTCTTCATGATGCTCTCTGCGCTTTTAACGGACCTGTGAGACTATCACAGTGCAGGTGCATTTATACGGAGACTTGATTACACACAGGTGGATTGTATTTATCATCATTAGTCATTTAGGTCAACATTGGATCATTCAGAGATCCTCACTGAACTTCTGGAGAGAGTTTGCTGCACTGAAAGTAAAGGGGCTGAATAATTTTGCACGCCCAATTTTTCAGTTTTTGATTTGTTAAAAAAGTTTGAAATATCCAATAAATGTCGTTCCACTTCATGATTGTGTCCCACTTGTTGTTGATTCTTCACAAAAAAATACAATTTTATATCTTTATGTTTGAAGCCTGAAATGTGGCAAAAGGTCGCAAAGTTCAAGGGGGCCGAATACTTTCGCAAGGCACTGTATATTCCTGCTATTTTTACTGTTAGCTACCTAACAAGCTAGCTAGCTAGCTACTTGTGAAGATAGATAGCTAGCTACTGCTGCTACCTATATCAATCAACAACAGCTATTAGTTTTCCTCTTGACATAAAACTTTTAGCTACAAACCACAAAATTTAAAATAGAAGGGAACGGCAAGATGATTGCTTTGTGGAGCATCTGCTATAGCTTGCTTTCTTGTTGGCTAGCCTGCTAGCTAAGTTTGCCCCGATAGCTAACGCATGCTAACGTTAGCTTACTACTTCTAAACAGCCAGCAGGCCAACTCTTACAAACCACATAATTTGAAACAGAATTGACCTTGTTTGCTAACACCAGCTGTGGATTGCTTGGCATGCTAGCTAGCTTCCTTGTGTGTACTCCTGAACTGTTATCTCCACTATTCTTCGAGAAGGATCCTCCCCACTGGAGAATTTGGAAAAAATGTCAAAGCTGCTGGACCAATCACAAACGTGTATGTCTCGGCCAAAGAGGATGTCATTATCCAAGCAAACACGTTTGAGAGGGGGTTTAACTGAGTGTTTTTTCTCTCAAATATATTCGTTTGGCAACAACTACAAGTAAAGGATGAGTCAACAACATTATTTGGGTATGAGCAAACAGATATGAGCTTTAAAAAGTTCAATGGACAGTTACTTTACTTTAAAAAGGCCAGTGTCACAAGGGAATGTGTTTCTGTTTCACAAGACCCGGTGAGAACACAGCCCACCACAAACTTAAATGCATATACACTCTCTTGTGCATGCTTGCACGCACGCATGCACACAAACGCACTCACTCGCAGGCCCAAGATCAGCCAATTCCCTCAACACATTCAAACACCAACTCAAAGCAGTGCTTCAAAAAGCCATTAGAGTGCTCATATAAGCAGGCGTGCTGATGAAAGCTCATAAAGCCAGCTATGTAAATAAAATAAATGAAAACCCAGTAGACGGAGCTGAGAAGAAAGAGACCCCTTGGGATTTATTGTTTGTGAAGGGCTGCTCCATTAACTTCCAACTCAGAGCTGGCTGCTGCGGGTCCCCTTATTGATGTGTCTCCTATAGCACCTTCCAATGCCTGAAAAAACCCATCCTGCCAGCACTGTCTTGCAGTTCGCTGACCTGAAAGAGCTGAGGAAGAAGAAAAGGAGGTGAGAAACACACACACACAGAGGCTGACCCTTTCACACACACTACACACACATGCTACTACATAAAAAAAGTGCATGACACAAACACAAGTGCACATGTACACAGCAACTAACACTCTGATGCCATAAAAGCGACCACACTAATCAAGAGGATTTTCCGCATGAGGCGGCGAATGACAGCGGTAAAAGGTCAAAGGCTCACGTCTTGTCACCGGGTGAAAGCTGCTGGCTAGTAATGAACAGGTTCAGGGCTAACGGAGGAGAGTGTGACCTCGCTGTAAACGGAACACAACTCTAAACAACCTGCTCAAATTGTCCAATTCTCTCTCCCTGTTACTTTTAACACAAACAAACTACCGCACGCACACACACACACACACACACACACACACACACACACACACACACACACACACACACACACACACACACACACACACACACACACACACACACACAAACATGCACACACACAGAGGAGTCCTTTGAAGACAGGAGTCTAACGACAGTCAGACATACAGTGCCTTCGTGAAAAGTATTCAGACCCCTTGACTTTTCCACATATTCAGTTGTTTTGTTCCCCTCCTCTGCACACAATAACCCATAATGACAAAGCACATTTTTGAAAATGGGAGAAAAAGAACACGGAAATATTACATTACAAGTATTCAGACCCTTTACTCAGTACTTTGTTGAAGCACCTTTGGCAGTGACAACAGCCTGGAGTCCTCTTGGGTATAATGTTACAAGCTTGGCATACCTGTATTTTAAGGAGTTTCTCCCATTCTTCTCTGCAGATCCTCTCAAGCTCTGTCAGGTTGGATGGGGAGTGTAGCTGCACAGCAATTTTAAGATCTAGCCAGAGATGTTTGATCGGGTTCAAGTCTGGGCTCTGGCTGGGTCACTCAAGGACATTCAGAGACTTGTTTATTCTTAGGCAGATTAAGACATGCTCCTGTAAGCCAAGCCACTTGTTCGGCACACACACACACACACACACACACACACACACACACACACACACACACACACACACACACACACACACACACACACACACACACACACACACACACACACACACACACACAGACACACACAGACACACACAGACACACGCACAAGCACACACGCACTGAGGTATTGTCTTGGCTGTGTGCTTAGAGTTGTTGTTCTGTTGGAGGGGAACCTTCCCCCCAGTCTGATGCCCTGAGAGCTCTGGAGTAGGTTTTCATCAAGGAACACTCTGTACTTTGCTCCATTCATCTTTCCCTCAGTCGTGACTAGTCTCCCAGTCCCTGCCGCTGAAAAACATCCACACAGCGTGATGCTGCCACCACCATGCTTCACTCTAAGCGGGTTGTCATGTGTCTTTTAACTGAAGAGTGGCTTCCGTCTTGCCACTCTAACATAAAGGCCTGAGTGGTGGAGTGCTGCAGAGATGGTTGTCCTTCTGGAAGGTTCTCCCATCTCCACAGAGGTTCTCTGGAGGTCTGTCAGAATTAACATTGGGTTGTTGGTCATCTCCCTGACCAAGGTCCTTCTGCCCCAATCGCTCAGTTTGGCCAGGTGGCCAGCTCTAGGAATAGTCTTGGTGGTTCAAATTTCTTTCATTTAAGAATGATGGAGGCCACTGTGTTCTTGGCGACCTTCAATACTGCAGAAATATTTTAGTACCCTTCCCCAGATCTGTGCTTTGACACAATCCTTTCTCGGGGCTCTACGGACAATTCCTTCGACCTCATGGTTTTTGCTCTGACATGTACTATCAACTATGGGACCATATATAGGCAGGTGTTCTGCCTTTCGAAATTATATCCAATCAGTTAAATTGACCACAGGTGGACTCCAATCAAGTTGCAGAAACATCTGAAGAATAGAATGATGGAATGGAAACAGGATGCACCTGAACTCAATTTCGAGTCTCATAGCAAAGGGTCTGAATACTTATGTAAATAAGGTATTTGTGTTTTGAAAAAGCTGTTTTAGTTTTGTCATTATGGGGCATTGTGTATAGATTAGTTTTGAAAATGATTGAATCCATTTTAGAACAAGGCTGTTACTTAACAAAATGTGGAAAAAGACACGGGGGTCTGCATTCTTTCCGAATGCACTGAGATGTCAAAATAGGTGCATTTACTATCTCTCAGGGAAGAGTGTAACTACATTTCCTAATGCTAGGGTGAATTGAAGGCTCTTGTATTGTGTATCCTACTATTTGCCTGATGGAAGTGGGGTGTGTTTGATCTGAAAATGTGGTCGGAGGCTCCGTGTGACGCAATTGCGGCGCCTCAGGAGGCACGCAGAGGCAAAACTGAGCTCCGTATCGCATCGCCGTGCGCCTCCCACATTTTGTAACAATGCGTAGCAGGGCTCCGTATAAGTGAGAGCGGGAGGTCCTGTATGAACACAAACTACACTTCCTTGACAACTTCCTTCACAACAGATCTGCTCAACAACCCTGTGCTGTTCCGCGAAGAAGTATGAACGCCATGACTTCTGCAGAGGCGATATCACCGGATATCACTGCACGGCCAATGCAAACATCGGATCGACCATGCAGCGCCTTTACCTGTGTATTCACTCAAAAGGATATCAAACCCCAAGTCTCAAAGGTTTTTCTTTCCCCAGAATATGTTGGCGAGAATCATTCACCGCATATGTCACAAGGTCAAACCTTGCCAAAACATCAGGTTGGACCAAAACTGGACCATGTAGCCACACCATGCACCACGGTATTACCATGAAAGGCACCCGATGGCATATTATTTATACATTGAGAGGATTACATTTCCCAGAGTCATGACTTTTACCCATTTTGTGTGCATAAAAGCGAGTTAAGGAAAGGGCTAAATGCTTTCTGTAGCGCTGGGTTTTGTGCGTCTATGGTTACCACGCCTGTAAATCAATCAGTCATGTTTAAGTGGGTGCCGAGAGAAAGGACAGGCCATGACTTTATGACTTCGTGTTAGGATAGAGGCCTGTTTGAGGCCTGGAACTTTTCCTTCTCCACAAGTCAACTTCATTTACTATAAATGGCCTCACGGGCTTAACCTAAAGGGTTAATTTTTTTTACCTTGGAAAGCGTTTCCTGATGACATTCAGTTCCATGGAAGTGCATGGGTGCATATAGAAAAGAGCAACAAAGGACAATCTCCAATCAATCTGCAGTGTATCAGCAGCAGACCATTGGTAGCATTGAATGTCTGATGTCTATGGCTCTGGTAAAGTGGGGCTAGCAGCAGGAACAGGTCTTAGTGTATAGGACTGAGATGTGAATTAAATAGAGACGTGAATTAAATAGCGTCCTAGCAGACAGAAATGGGCCGCCACTCTCTCCGCTTCCCATGGCGTGGCATTTATTTTAATCTGGGTCCTGGACAACACACCTGCCTCATTCTGCTAAATAAATAAGCCTTAACCCCCCCCCCCCACATAAGCCTTGTGCCCCCCTCCCATTACCCCCAATCCCATTCCCACCTCACCTTCCGTCCCACAACTCCCAGCCAGTCCCCCATCGCTCCAGTGCCCTGATTTATTTCTTCTCCCCATCAGGCGGAGAGATGGAGAGAGGGAGAACAGGGAGAGAGGGGGGAAAAATAGAAAAGTCTCATATCATCGGTGGGCCAAAGGTGACTACCCTGGGGAGAGAGTGGGAATGAAATTCTCCCAGTCCCATTTTACCAGCCATTCAAACCGCATTACTCCCAAGAAGGGAAACTTATAAAGCCTCTGCACTTGAACACATTTCTGTGTGTTTACGGGAGGGAGAGAGGGCTTGCTGTACTAACGCCTCAGTAATAGATTCCCAATTTAGCCTCTTTCTCCTTTTCTCTCCCTATTTTCTACTTCCCTCCCTCCCTCTCTCTCCCTAGGTCCCTGCCCTCCCCTCTGGCTAGCCTAGCTGCAGAGGAAGTGGTAGTAGGGAAGCTGAATGTTTGTGTCTGGCCCTGACAGCACAAGCAGTTTCACTGATTAGTGCTGATGGAGTTGATGATATAACTGTCATCTCCATAACACCACGGTCGCATATGATGTGCACTAATGTGTCTGACTTGGACTACACAGCACTACCATCGCTAGAGCACCACCTCTGTGACAGATATAAACTTGTACCAGGCTGCTCTACCACAAGTCTAATAGTGTGTTTTACAAATGGGCTAATCCGCAAAGACTCTCGAGGATCAAACTTAAGTTGACATGTCAATGTGAAATTCCTATACGCTATGATGATGTCATTCTAATTGGGTTATTTTGACACCGTCCTGGTATGACAAGGGGTCTGGAACAGTCATATTATGGACCTATGTTTTGATATGTATAATATAATTAAGCAATAAGGCCCGAGGAAGGATGGTATATGGCCAATATACCATGGCTAACAGCTGTTCTTAGGCACGACACAAATCCCACAGGAGCCTTATTGCTACTACAAACTGGTTACCAACGTAATTAGGGCAGTAAAACAAAACGTTTTGTCATACCCATAGTATGGTCTGATATACCATGGCTTTCAGCCAAACAGAATTCAGGGCTTGAACCACCCAGTTTATAATATAGTATAGAGTCATTAAAACTCGTTTTTCAACCACTCCACAAATACCTTGTTAAGAATCTATAGTTTTGGCAAGTCAGTTAGGACATCTACTTGTGCATGACACACGTCATTTTTCCAACAATTGTTTACAGACAGATTATCTCACTTATAATTCACTGTATCACAATTCAGAAGTTTACATACACTAAGTTGACTCTGTCTTTAAACAGCTTGGCAAATTCCAGAAAATGATGTAATGGCTTTAGAAGCTTCTGATAGGCTAATTGACATAATTTGAGTCAATTGGAGGTGTACCTGTGGATGTATTTCAAGGCCGACCAAACTCAGTGCCTCTTTGCTTGACATCATGGGAAAATCAAAAGAAATCAGCGAAGATCTCAGAAAAATAATTGTCTGGTTCATCCTTGGGAGCAATTTCCAAACACCTAAAGGTACCACGTTCATCTGTACAAACAATAGTATGCAAGTATAAACACCACGGGACCACTCAGCCGTCCTACCGCTCAGGAAGGAGACGCGTTTTGTCTCCGAGAGATGAACGTACTTTGGTGCGAAAGTGCAAATCAATCCCAGAACAACAGCAAAGGACCTTGTGAAGATGCCTGAGGAAACAGGTACAAAGGTATCAATATCCATAGTAAAACGAGTCCTATATCGACATAACCTGAAAGGCCACTCAGCAAGGAAGAAGCCACTGCTCCGAAATCGCCATAAAAAAAGCCAAACTACAGTTTTCAACTGCACACGGGGACAAATATCGTACGTTTTGGAGAAATATGCTCTGGTCTGATGAAACAAAAATAGAACTGTTTGGCCATAATGACCATCGTTATGTTTGGAGGAAAAAGGGGAGGCTTGCATGCCGAGGAACACCATCCCAACCGTGAAGCACGGGGGAAGTTAAAGGAAGTTAAAGTTTGGTCGAAAATGGATCTTTCAAATGGACAATAACCCCAAACATACTTCCAAAGTTGTGGCAAAATGGCTTAAGGACAACAAAGTCAAGGTACTGGAGTGGCCATCACAAAGCTCTGACTTCGATCCCAAGAAATCTGTGGGCAGAACTGAAAAAGCGTGTGCGAGCAAGGAGGACTACAAACCTGACTCAGTTACACCAGCTCTTTTTTTAATATATATATTTTTAACCTTTATTTAACTAGGCAAGTCAGTTAAGAACAAATTCTTATTTTCAATGACAGGCTAGGAACAGTGGGTTAACTGCTTTGTTCAGGGGCAGAATGACAGATTTTTACCTTGTTAGTTCAGGGATTCAATCTTGCAATGCTCTAACCACTAGGCTACCTGTCAGGAGGAATGGGCCAAAATTCACCCAACTTATTGTGGGAAGCTTGTGGAAGGCTACCCGAAACGTTTGACCCAAGTTAAAGAATTTAAAGGCAATGCTACCAAATACTAATTAAGTGTATGTATGTGACCCACTGGGAATGTGATGAAAGAAATAAACGCTGAAATAAATAATTTCATATTCTTAGTGGTGATCATAACTGACTTAAGACAGGGAATTTTTACTAGATTTAAATGTCAGGAATTGTGAAAAACTGAGTTGAAATGCATTTGGCCAAGGTGTTTGTAAACTTCCGACTTCAACTGTGTAGATTTTGACAAAACATGGGTCTATAATATGAATGATCCTGACTCCTTTCTATGTATTAGTTGATTAGGCCTGCCGTGTGCACTATACATTTTATTGACACAGATAAGTTTGAGTAAAAGTTAACTAATTATAATATTATGCGTAAATTCCATGAGACTGCTCACAGGCTATGATTAACTTGTGGACCTCGCCTATTTCAACGACTAAGTGGTCATTAGATATTATAGAAACTACTTTTAATTAGGTTAGTATGTTACCTTTTGCTTGCATGTCATTGGCTGCTTGAGGATACCAGAATACCGTGCATGTTTAAAAAAACAAAACGGTTATACATTTCACTGTGCCAATTCCATGCAATTGAGTTAAAGGTGTCATAACACACTGACCATGATGGCAAAGGCCAGCGGATCACTCATCATCATCACCGCTAGTGTGTATTGCTGTGTGTTTGTTTGCGAGTGCGCGTGTGTGCGTCAGCGTGAGGCTGCGAGTGGTGTAACAGGAACGTTAGCTAAGTGATGTCCAAGGCCTCACAGAAAGCCACGTCTATGCCAGACTGATGATGTGGCATAGAGGGAATCACTGCAGGAGGTTTTTCTCTGAGTACCTATTGGTCCTTTGAGGCAAAGTCGAACACACACAGGTAGCCTTTACTGTTACTATAGTATAATTCTAAAACCAATCACATTGTCTGTCTGTTGGACGACAACAGATAAATAATTGTTTTATGTTATACATTTTTTATTGTTGACGCTTGTTGTTTAACAGGTATACACATATTCATAGCATTCACAATGATAGTAATGTTTTTGTAGCCAGATATGCCATTGGCTTTGCATGCTTAAATCAAGGACATTGTCACACAGAGGCAGATCTGACTAGGTATCTCAATGTCGATGACCTCAGCATGTTTGTATATGCTAGTAGTGTCAACACAATTGTATTATTTAAAAAAACAAACATGTATTATCCATTGACAGCAAAGTATATGAGTATGCAGTATACGAATACATGACTGCATTTGAATAAACAGAGTTGTTTTCTCTATGCATCTGTTCTTGACTTCAAGCCATTTCGGAACACTCTCAATAGGTCTGATCCATGTAGGTGTCTATAAGCATTTACAGTGAATTCCAACATTAAAAAAGAGAACCCCCCCAAAACGAAGTCAAAGTCTGAGGTGTGCCATGTCAGATCAGAGAGACCTGGAGACAGACAGACAGACAGACAGACAGACAGACAGACAGACAGACAGACAGACAGACAGAGGGCCGTTGGTGCTGCTGGTGAGTGTGAACGGCTTTGGAAGCGGGGCGTTTAGAGTGAACCCCAGGCGACCGGTAGGGCCGTACATACATCAGTGACAATAACAGGCCCCAGGCCAGTGTACGGAACTCTATGCCAACAGGAGGTGGCAGGTGAGACCTGGCCTGGAGTCAGAAAACACAGCACAGCTGGGACTAACACGCCGTAGCTTCAACACCCAGACAGACCAGTGCCACTCAGTTGGTGTGACACAGACACAACCTGCCAGTGATGAACACTGAGTGAAGCAGTCAAAATGTGAATTTCTTTTCTGAACTGCCGTGGAGAAAAACTAACAGGAACAAACAATAGGATTTCAGATAAGTTGGGAACTGATGTTTTGAGTAAGTATGAATAATACAACATGGGCTGGGCTTTCGATGAGACCCTGCGTTCAATGTACTTTTCACACCTATACGTTTTCAACATAAGCCTACAAAGGAAACACTAGATCCTGCCCTTTGCTTTGTCTCATGTCCACGGCTTCAAAGTGAAACCAGCGAAGGCCTCTCCAACATCTTCTCCCATCGGCACATCTCACATTCCTACCTTTGGTTCTTCTTCTGAACAGAGGGCACACGGACGGCCTGTCCCCTCTTTTCTTGAGACCATAAGGGGGTATTTTAATCAGCCTTGTGTGCAAATGAAATGTCACGCCCTTTAATGTGAGAGCACTCGGGGAAATGTCGATTAAAATGTCAAGTGGTTGCGGGGATATGGGACTGGGAGGGTTAATGTCATCTATGGTACAGTAAGCTGGATCAGGAGCCAGTGGGCATCCCCAACCTTCCACACAGACACTCACGCACAGTAGAGTGGAGACTGAGCCCGGGTCACAAATTCTGCGCTACCCACCGCTCAATGACCTGCCACTTGCACAGTTTGGTACACACACGTTTTGTACTTTTGTACATACACACACGTTTATGCACGCACATGCACGACCACAGAAACTCAGAGGCTCACACAAAAGTCAGACCCAGAGATGGACATTTAAGCGCTTGTGCTTGAAATATAGTCATTATTATTAGGAGTGGATTCATTATTCCGTGCAGGTTTCAGGTATGAGCTTGAAGTCGGGCGACTAGCAACTGAGACTTCTCATTTTTTGAAAGGTGATCTTCAGAAGAAAGGGATTATTTTCCTCTCTTGATATAATGGCCCACCTGTCAGGGACAGTTAGGGATGACGCAGCGGGGCGTCCAATCACTGACAGGTACAGTATCGCCCAGTGAACAGCCGAGGAGAAACCTAGGAAAATAAGAACACAATGAGAACACAGTGTGTGTAGTGCATCAGGATAAACACTCTTAGCCATATCCATTTCTTACTGATGACTGATCATATGACTGACAGAAAGAGAGAAAGGGAGCGAAACAGGCTGGAGGAGAGAGAGAGAGAGAGGGAGACAGGAGGGAAAAAGGGATGGAGAGAGAAATAAAGAACTGGATTTATGCCAGAAATGCTAAAATATTAGAATGTGGAAATAGTGCCAAGGAAACATAGACAGCTTACAGTGTAACAAACAATTAAGGAAACCACTCATTTGGGTGAACTATCCCTTTAACTGTATGGCAGACTGGACTGTCAGCTGCAATTATGCGCCTCGCACTTCCTGGACCATCTTGGTAACTTATTTCCCCTCTCCCTCCCTCCCTCCTTCTGGTCCCCGCTCCAAATATCCCCGGCGAACGTAAACAGGCCACCGCCATCTCCTTGTCAGCTTAGACATCCATATAATGGGAGTCTTGCCTTCCACATTTGGAGGCTATTTTCGGGCAAAGAGATGGGCCAGCCTGAACCTCTCTCCCTTGCTCCCTCTCTTATTCCATCCCCCTCTCCCCGTCTCCTGCCCTCTTGACCACATTACGGGACAATTATCTCAGTCTAGTCGGAGAGGGCAAGGAGGGTTAAATTGAATAGCCATTGGCTGTCACTGATTGCTTTTTTAGATTTATTAGATTACAAATTAGATTGGAGGACTTGGCGGTGGTCTTGTGTATGCTGGTTTCTCCAATGTGAACTGTCCTTCCTCCCAGCAGTGTGCTTTGGGTGACCTTCCCTGACTGGGCCATGTCAGACAGAGTGAGTGGCTCGTTAGGGCTTATCAGAGAGGAGCTTAACGATGGCAGGCCCATTCAGTACTAAACATGGACACACACACACACACACACACACACACACACACACACACACACACACACACACACACACACACACACACACACACACACACACACACACACACACACACAGACAACCAGACACCGCTGCTGCTCCTCATCAACGTGTCACGGACTCAGACGCACACATGCACACACACGTGCACACACACGTGTACACACACGTGTACACACACGTGTACACACACGTGTACACACACACACACACACACACACACACACACACACACACACACACACACACACACACACACACACACACACACACACACACACACACACACACACACACACACATCAGTGTCCGCCTTGTTGCGGCATCAGTCTCCTCCCATATCAGTAGGGACTGATATAGAGAAACATATTGATTAGCATCATGAGGCCAGGGCGAGTGTTCCTCTGTACCCCTGTTGTCTAGAGTCCAGAAGAATAACAGGGGCACACAAGCGTGTGTTAACCTCTGCTGCTATACTGTAGTGAAGAGCCCTCTGCTCCCACAGCCGCTGCACAGCCAGGAGGGGAGGGGAGGGGAGGAGAGGGGAGTTTTAAGGGCAACACAACCCTTAGGACTCTAATCTAGCCCTGCCTGTAGTGTGGTGGGTAGAATGTGATCCCGTAGCGGCACCCTGGGGGAAAAACAAACATTTAGCCATGATGGAAAAACACATATGGGAAGCCAATCCCAGCTAAAGTGCATTTATGCATATTAGCACAGCCCTAGCCTGGTCTCTCTCCAATTGAATCATATAATCTCCTAACTAGCCAACTGTGGAGGCAGGCAGGCCATCCTCTGGGCCATGGCCAGATGTAACAGGGACTATTATTATCTCCAGGTCCCAGTGTGTCAGCTCTCTTCTCCCCTTCCATACGGATGATACTGGGGACTGGATACTGGCTCTCAGCTATATGAGCACTCATATCTGGGCCTGCATGCACTCTCCCCTCGCCTCCCTACATTAGGTTACATTATCAGCTGATTCACAGAGATTTCACGGATGAATGAAGCTGTTTGGCTGCATCGGCAACACTAGACTATCTCTCTCTCTCTCTCTCTCTCTCTCTCTCTCTCCCTTCCTCTCTCTAACTCCATCTCTCTCTCTCTTTCAGTCCCTCTCCATCTCATCCCCCCCCACTCTCTCTCTCTCCTTTCTCTCTCTCTCTTTCTCCATTTTCATGGATACAAATTCTGGGCATGGGAGTGGTGAAGGGATAGATTATTCCCTCTCTCCTCTCCTCTGCCCTTTAATGAAAATATCATTGGGAGCAAGCAGGCCCTCACCTCACAGAACATTCTCCAGGCGATTTAAGAGTGAGAGAGAGAGAGAGAGAGAGAGAGAGAGAGAGAGAGAGAGAGAGAGAGAGAGAGAGAGCGGGATGGACGGATGGGGAGAAAAAGAGAGAATGAGAGGAAAAAAGTGAGATACAGAAAGGGAAGGGTAACAAGGATAGAGTGAGAGAGTGAAAGATAGAGAGAGTGGGAAATCAGACCGGGTATATTGTTCGTTCCACTCTATTTTGAGCCTACTGTCAAAATGAATTTCACATCTTAATATGGAGAAAGTGCTTACTCTCTGAAATAACAAAAAAAGAGGAGGTGGGTATGGGAGGGGGCTGAGGGTGGAAGGGGGTTGGGGTTGGTGAGGGGGATAACAATGTGAGGGTATAATGCTGACAGTAAAATAAAGAGGAGTGAAAACTCAATTAAAGGCTGAGAGCTGACAGGGCTGGTGGTAGCCTGCAGGTGGAGAGAGAGAGGGGGACAGATAGTGAGGATGTGGACGGGGACTATCCTGCCTTAATGAGGCTTGCCTCAAGGCCTGACTCACTGCAAGACTGCATGGCTGATTGCTGACTGGCTGCGTGGCTGACTGGCCGATGCTAATCCACAACTTTAAAAAAAAAGGTAATATCATAGTTATTTTGTCAAGTAACGCGTGAATCATATCACTACAGGGTGAGTGTTTTCATGATCCGATCTCGACTTGTTTCCTCATTTAGTTCTCGAGCGATCAAAGAAAGGCTGTTTGGAGAAATGTCATGACAGCTGCTTACCATAAAAATGGATAGAGCGTGCACATCTGATCTTGGCCACTGATCGCTTCTGTGATAGGAAAGCCAATAGAGGGCTTCACTGTCTTCTTCATGATAGTAACTCAAAGCAATTTAACAAGGAATATAACATGTTACTTTCCACGCCAAGTAATGTTGTAACTTAAAGCATTACTTTTGTGACGTGACAAGTAATACGTAATACATTACTCTTTCAAGTAACTCTTCCCAGCACTGCTCTGGACCCACCCGGGCCTACACTTTAGTCATTGAGAAGATCAGAAACACCTTAATACTAGAACTATAATAATTATATATCACCAAATAATGCTACAACTATACCGTTAATATATATAGGCCTTATAATTAAATAATTAAAATAATAGTGTGTGTCAAATAAAATAAAATAGTATTGGTCACATACACATTTTTAGCAGATTTTATTGTTGGTGTATTGAAATGCTTGTGTTCCTAGCTCCAACAGTGCAGTAATATCCAATTATACACAACAATACACGCAAATCTAAAAAGTAAAAGAATGGAATTAAGAAATATTAGGACAGCAATGTCAGATTCCGGAGTAACAATATATACATACAGGGCATTGGGAAAATATTCAGAACCCTTCACATTTCTACATTTTGTTACGTCACAGCCTTATTCTAAAATGGATTTAAAATGATGTTTTCCTCATAAATCTACACATTTTTGCAAATTTATTACAAATAAAAAACAGAAATGCCTTATATACATAACTACTCAGATCTTTTGCTATGAGATTAGAAATTGAGCTCAGGTGATTCCTGTTTCCATTGATCATCCTTGAGATGTTTCCACAACTTGATTGGTGTCCACCTGTGGTAAATTCAATTGATTGAAAATGGTTTAGAAAAGCACACACTTTCTATTTTAAGGTCCCACAGTTGACAGTGCATGTCAGAGCAAAAATCAAGCCATGAGGTCGAAGGAATTGTCCGTAGAGCTCTGAGACAGGAATGTGTTGAGGCACAGATCTGGGGAAGGGTACCAAAACATTTCCACAGCATTGATGGTCCCCAAGAACACAATGGCCTCAAAAGATTCTTAAATGGAAGACGTTTGTAACCACCAAGATTCTTCCTAGATCTGGCCGCCCGGCCAAACTGAGCAGGGCCTTGGTCAGGGTGATGACCAAGGGTCATCACCAAGAACCCAATGGTCACTCTGACAGAGCTCCAGAGTTCCTCTATGGAGATGGGAGAGCCTTCCAGAAGGACAACCATCTGTGCAGCACTCCACCAATCAGATAGTGTGGCCAGACAGATGCCACTCCTCAGTAAAAGGCACATGACAGCCCGTTTGGAGTTTGCCAAAAGAAACAAGATTCTCTGGTCTGATGAAACCAAGATTGAACTCTAAGGCCTGAATGCCAAGTGTCACCTCTGGAGGAAACCAGGCACCGCGCATCACCAGGCCAATACCATCCCTACGGTGAAGCATGGTGGTCGTAGCATCATGCTATGGGGATGTTTTTCAGCGGCAGAGACTGGGAGACCAGTCAGGATCGAGGGAAAGATGAACAGAGGAAAGTTCAAATCCTTCAGATCCTTGATGAAAACCTGCTCCAGAGCACTCAGGGCCTCAGACTGGGGTGAAGGTTCACCTTCCAACAGGACAATGATCCTAGAAGCACAGCCAAGCCAACAAAGGAGTGGCTTCGGGAAAAGTCTCTGAATGTCCTTGAGTGGCCCAGCCAGATCCTGGACTTGAACCTGATTGAACATCTCTGGATAGATCTGAAAATAGCTGTGCAGCGACACTCCCCACCCATACAGAGCTTGAGAGGGTCTGCAGAGAAGAATGGGAGAAACTCAAAAAAGGTGTGCCAAGCTTGTATTGTCACACCCAAGAAGACTCAAGGCTGTAATCGCTGCCAAAGGTGCTTCAACAAAGTACTGAGTAAAGGGTCTCAATAATTATGTAAATATTTTTTGTTATATACATTTGCAAACATTTCTAAAAAACAGTTTTTGCTCTGCCATTATGGGGTATTGTGTGTAGATGGATGAGGAAAATAAAGAATGTAATCAATTTTAGAATATGGCTGTAATGTAACAAAATGTGGAATAAGTGAAGGGGTCTGAATACTTTCAGAATGCACTGTAATTGTGTGATGGGATGTATAGACAATATGGACAGTACATGAATAGAATAAGTAGTATATCTGAAGAATAGTATATGTACAGCAATAGTTAAATAGAATAGGCTTCGACTAGAATACAGTATATACATATGAAGTGAGTAAAACAGTATGTAAACATTATTAAAGTGACCAGTGTTCAATGTACATTGGGCAGCAGCTTTTACGGTGCATGGTAGAGTAACTGGGTGGTAGCCGGCTGGGGACAGTGACTGTTCAGGGATGGGTACTGGGCAGGGGCTGGCTAGTGGTGACTATTTAGCAGGCTGATGGCCCTGAGATAGAAGCTTTTTTCCAGTCTCTCGCAATTGTTGGTAATCAGGCCTGCCACTATTGTGTCGTCTGCAAACTTAATGATTGAGTTGGAGAAGTGCAAGGCCACGTAGTCATGGGTGAACAGGGAGTACAGGAGGGGGCTGAGCACGCACCCTTGTGGGCCCCCTGTGTTGAGGATCAGCGTAGGGGAGATGTTTTCACCTACCTTCACCACCAAGGGATCGCCTGTCAGAAGGTCCAGGACCCAGTTGCAAAAAGCGGGATTCAAACCCAGGGCCTGATCTTTTTCATGAGCTTGGAGGGTACTCTGGTGTTGAAGGCTGAGCTGAACAGCATTCTTACATAGGTATTCCTCTTGTCCAGATGGAATAGGGCAGTGTGCAGTGGCATGGCAATTGTGTCATCTGTGGATCTGTTGGGACGGTATACAAATTGCAGTGGGTCTAGGGTGTCGGGTAAGGTGGAGGTGAGATGATACTTAACTAGACTCTCAAAGCACTTCATGGTGACAGAAGTGAGTGCTATGGGGTGATAGTCATTTAGTTGAGTTATCTTCACCTTCTTGGGTACAGGAACAATGGTGGATATCTTGAAGCAAGTGGAGACAACAGACTGGGATAGAGAGAGATTGAATATGCCCGTAAAGACTCCAGCCAGCTGGTCTGACAATGCTCTAAGGGATGCCGTTTGGACCCGCAGCCTTGCGAGTGATAACATGCTTAAATGTCTTACTCACATCAGCCAAGGAGAACAAGAACTCACGGTCCATGGGAGTGGTGGTGGGCCAAGTTGGCAGTACTGTGTTTTCCTCGAAGCGAGAGAAAACATTTTTTTTTAGCTTGTCCAGGAACAAGACGTCGGTGTCCACGACATGGCTGGTTTCCCCTTTATAATCTGTGATTCAACGTGTCATGTCTGAGCCGTTAAACTGCAACTCCACTTTGTCTCTGCACTGATGTTTTGGCTGTTTGATTGCCTTATTAAGGAGGGCATAACTGGACTGATTGTACCTATCCATATTCCCAGTTGTATTGAAATCCGTTTTCAGTTTTGCGCGAATGCTGCCACAGTTTTTGATTTGGATAGTTTTTAATCGTCACAATGGGAACAACATCCCCTATACACTTCCTGATGGACTCAGTCTCTGTGTCAGTGTATACGTCAATGTAATTCTCAGAGGCAACCCGGAACATATTCCATCTCTAAACATGGATTCCGATTGGTCAGACCGGCGTTGAACATTCCTTACCATGGATACTTCCGGTTTGAGTTTCTGCCTATAGGAAGGGAGGAGTAGGATGGAGGCGCAAAGGACTTGAAAAGGACTTCCTGTACATTACCACAATCACACTATGAGTAGATAATCATGAAACATACACCCACGCTGTCACGTTCTGACCTTTATTTCCTTTGTTTTGTCATTATTTAGTATGGTCAGGGTGTGAGTTGGGGTGGGCAGTCTATGTTTGTTTTTCTATGATTTAGGTATTTCTATGTTTCGGACTAGTATGGTTCTCAATCAGAGGCAGGTGTCATTAGTTGTCTCTGATTGAGAATCATACTTAGGTAGCCTGGGTTTCACTGTGTGTTTGTGGGTGATTGTTCCTGTCTCTGTGTTTGTTGCACCAGATAGGGCTGTTTTGGTTTTCCACGTTTGTTGTTTTGTATTATGTTCATGTTTAGTTGTCTTATTAAAAACATGAACTTCAACCACGCTGCACTTTGGTCCTCCTCTCCTTCAACTCAAGAAAACCGTTACACACGCCTGTCTTTTTCCCAGACAGTTCCTTATTACTGTCTGAGCGATGTACTGAGAACCCAGCTGGCTGTATGGACGTGGACAGTATATCCAGAGAGAACCGTAATTCTGTGAAACAGAGTAGGTTACAGTCCCTGATGTCTTTCTGGAAGGAATTCCTCGCCCTGAGCCCATCTACTTCATTGTCCAGGGACTGAACATTAACGAGTAATACTGTTTACTCTGAAGCGGTGTGGGATACACACGCCTCCTGAGTCGGACTACAAGTCCTCTCCAAATTCCTCTTCTTCGCCAGCAGCGTCTTGGAGCAGTCTCTGGGATAAGTGAAATTGTCTTGGGGGGTGACAAACAATTCAGGAAAGTCATATTTCTGGTCAAAAATGCTGGTGAGTTACCACCACTCTAATATCCAAAATGTCCCGCTGCATGATGTTCTGAGCAAATAATGTGATATAAGTAACACAAAAAAAGAAAAAAGAAATGCTTAGAAGCCACATTGTTATGTGTGTGTGTGTGTGTGTGTGTGTGCCTGGCACCTACCCATCTCAATCTGTCATTAAAGGTTATTTTAACAAATGTTTCCAAAAGCTCTTGTCCCTCAGCTTACAATCCATGACCTCACTTACTCCAAACGAAAGCAGAATAAAATCCCCTAAAGGATATATAATATAATATTCCAGAATAACTGCAGGTTGCAGAGAAACAATAATGCAAAAATCACACAATGAGCTCTCAGTTCAAGTCTATCTTTCCATACTGAAAGACAAGTATCAGATAATTCCATAACTTCCCTTTACGTTTGACTAAACTCATGTTACCCCCCCCCCGTAGGTTAGAATGACTCCAGTGATTCCCTATTCACTAACCAGTTTATTGGAGGTCTTTCAACACACTTGGTCTTCGTTGACTTTGGGAATTTCTACCCTTTCCATTGACACTCGCAGCATTCGATGAAACGGGAACATTTTCTTTCCCGGCGAGGGAAAACTTTCCTTGAAATCTCATATCTGTATTGCCTATTCCGATCATTACCACATTAGGGGGTGTGTGAGCCAGGGAATAAGAGAGAAGTAAAGAACTTCATAGTGGCAAAGTTGAGCGAAAGAAGCTGGAGCGTGGAATCAGACGAACGAAACCCCTCGAGGGAGAGAGAGACTCAGAAAGAGCGAGAGAGAGATGGAGAGTATGAGGGCTGCTGCTCGGCTCGGCGCGCCGCTGGTTGCTCGGTGTTGGGGATGATAAAACAGTGGGGGTGACGCAGGGCCCTGAGCTACAGTCCCAGCACCAGCTTCAGTACAGAGACAGGAACACAGAGAGCGTTAGCTGGTGTTTGGCTGCTAAAGCACCTACCTCAATGGATGGGCTGATTGCACAGCCCTGGCTCATCTTTGGCTACATGTCTAACCCCGGGGAGTCTCCGATTGGCATGAAGATACTAATGGAGCGGAGCAGCGTTCGCTGCTGGGACTGGCAAATCTCCCACTGCAGGGATGCAGCGCAAGTCTACACGGGATCAGCTCCCTCCAGTCAGCACTGGGTTTTGATCTACACTGCAGAGCTCTTTGATGTCTTAATCAGTATCCCTATCGGGCTGAGGGAGGGAAGGGCGGTGGGGGGGTTACCCTGGCCAAGCCCCGGGGTGAGGAGCTTTGTGTGGGTATACAGTAGCCTCCACACTATACAGTAGGCTTGGTCTGTCTGGGTCACACTTCACTATGTTGACCTCAAACTATCTTTTGGCCTCTTTGTCATCTGCATTAAAGTAGTGTTGTGAGCTAAGAACCTAACCCACTATCTAACTTCAGAGTGAGCTGTCCAGTTACTAATGAACAACCTACCTAATTAACCGACTAGCTTGCCAGATGTATTTGAAATACATTTCTCCCAGCCTATTATGGCAATAGTTCACAATTCACCCGACCCATGTCACACAGGTTGGGAGAGTAGACTTTAAGTCTCATAGAGATGATTATGAGACATGGAACAGAGAGACAAGACTTCAATGTACAATAATTAAACCCGGCAACCGCTGTCTTGAGTGAGGAGCGGAGGCCAAAAAGAGGGGAAGAGAGAAAGATGGAGAGAAAGATGGAGAGAAAGATGGAGGGAGAGAGGGGAGTGGGAGAAAAAAAAGATGGCTGAAGATTAAACAAGGAGATTAAAGAGAAGGGAATCAGAGATGTATTTCATTCATCAAAAGTTATGGACCCCCCACCCACCCACGGCTTCTCCTCCAGGCTAAATGTTCTGTTCCAGGGAGCCCCATGATGTACCGAAGAAGAGTGGGTGGAAGGAGAAGAGCCCAGCACAGCACCAGAGCCATCTGAAGAGATATCTCCCAGTGAACGCTGTCATCTCCTCCCTGCTCTCTTAGAAAGACACCCCCCGAAATGAATGTCAACAAAACGAGGGCTTTCAAATACTGCATAGCTGCTCTCTGCTTCTCCGCAGAACAAAAACAAGAATCACCCGCGGAAACTGTCATCTCGTCTTCATGTCACTGAGAACGCAGAGGGGAAATGATCTAATAGCACGTTTGAAGTTAAACGGAGGTCTATAATACAGCAAAATGCTTAATTAAAATGAAAGTAGCAGTGTGGAGATGATACCCAGCAGGCTCTAATAGGCACCTGCAGGTTAATTACAACAAGTAATGTCTATGGTGCTTTGTGTATCAATCAAAGGTGTGACTAGCATCGCTGCCATGCCTATCAATCACAGTGGGCTCTATGGGATATGTGTGCTTGTCTGCGTGCGTGCGTGCACGCCATCAACCTGGAGGATCATAAGACCAGCCGGTTTGACCTCACTGATAAAACACGATTTGAGAGACGCGATGTACTGTGCACCTGAAGGCCCTTGAGGGCATTGTCATACATCAGGTAACTTTCGTCTGCAGTTGACGGGCTAGCGTTGCGTGAGGCTGACGCAATTTACATGACCAAATCAGATCTGTAATAATCTAACTTCCACTGTCGTGATGGGAGAGGCAAAGGTGACTACAGCTGCTGAAAGAGACATCCACTAGTAGAAGCAACATCGACTTCTCGAACACAGGCCCCTCTGCTATGCTACAGGAATCTGCTTCGCCGTACAGTGTTGGAAATCTGCCATGTGGAAAGTGTTAGTCTGAGGTGTGGTATCACCCAGACCCTGGATTATAATGAATGTAGATGAAGGATCCAGACAGGAAGTGAGCGTGGTGTCTCAGAACTGGCTAAAGGAACACCGTCTTAGTCAGCCTTCTGATTGGACAATTAGCTGCTGAATAGAAAACTACCTTCTAGAAGATTTGGCTGACTGGAGGAACCATGCTACTTTCCTGGTGAAGGGAGGGGATCAGCATGTGGACCATGGAAATAAGGAGCTGGCAGATCTTTCGGAAACAGGCATGAGGAATTTGTCTAGTCCAGGCTCAGTGAAATAATATTACGCATATACTTAAACTTCAAAGGGACTGTGCAGGGCGAAAAATCCACCCGGCACCCGGGCTAAACTGCTCTCACTTAGTGGTAATAAAGTCAATAAACAGATAGATAAACACTCCGATACAGATGCACACTTTACTACTCGACTACTGTACCATACCACCTAATGCTTCCCGCCCCCGAAACGAGGTGCTCAAACGTTGCCAAAACACATTTCCTTAAATAACCCACCATTTGATTGAGCTTTCTTTTGCCTAAATTATAGTGCACATTAACTCCCTCCGTAGCCACGGAATTTAATCCATCAATTACCGAAAGAGCTATTGCAAATTCTCCCCGTCGCTCGCAAATTGCGGCTCCACACACAGTCTCATGGTAGATTTGCCCGCTCTCTATATTTATCTCCTTCCGATGAATATTTATTTCTAATACTTATATGTCTGCAGGCTGTGCCGTGATTCGCCATCCTGCACCGGCATTAGTAGCCCAATAATAGGGCTTAGAATTACATGTGGAACCCTGTTGGAGCCCCATGGTGGGATTTAAGGTGGGACTTATCCTGTTCCCAATTATTCACTCCAGAAGCGCCTTTCGCGACTCCACGAAGACAGGGCTGCGAGATTTGACACGGGCCAGTTTGGATCGAGGGGAATAGAGCCGAGGGGACAGAAGAGGGTGATGCGAGGGTGGGGGAGGTACTGGCAGAACTTAGGTTCAGCCGAGTTGGCAAAATATCCATGTGACAAAAGACGTTTCTTATCCTAGGCAAGATGAAATAATCATTTTACCTCGTTCACGAGAAAGAGTGTAACGATGACGGGCCCCCTTTGCCATAACATCATTCTGCAGAACCTGAGAGGAGGGAGAAATTGGACATTTTAAAAAGTGCGTGTTGATGTGGACAGTAAAATAAATGTTTTGTCCGTCTGACCTTTGGCCTAAAATGGTGAGCGAGACAGCTGTGGCACACCTAGTCACATGTTCTGCCTGGAGCTTTGTTGACTGCCAATCCCAAATTCTTTGTACATATCCTCCCCCTCCCACCCCACCCGTTCCTGCCCCCCTGGCCTACGCATCTGAGGGACTTGATGGAAAATGAAAGTCATGAGTTCAAAACCTGGGGGGCTTAAACCTATCAGTCCATCTTGTTGACAGATGTCAGTTTTGGGAAGCTAAGCATCATCAGAGAACTCTGGGAGGATGAAACCACCCCCCCCCCTGCCTCCCTCCCCCTAGCACCCCTGGAAACCCTGGAGACAGGACACAGCACTGTGACTGGCCACAAAATATACACCAGAACATACAGCGGACCAACAACAACAAAAAGTCCACACGCAAATAAGGCAAAGTCAATGGTGGGACCAACACGAGTGCTCTACAGTGTCAAGTTCAATGTGACGCTCCAGGCGTTGAAAGAGAGAAAAGGGACTGAAAGAAAGCATAAGAAACGTGTGAATCTCAGCCCACTGTTTCCATGTTGAGCCTTGATAATGAATCGTAGGTTGAGGAGGGTAAGTAGAAATAATACTGGCAATAGGAAGGAAACCCAGAGCGGTTTGACCTTCTACTTCCATTGTCAGCAAACCAATCACTAGCAGCACCCGAATCTTAACATATGCCTGGGGCCAAACTCACTATACATGCAGGGAGGGGGGGGGGGGCACTGAGTAGAGGTCCTCTTTAGCGGTACTAGGGGAGTGAAGACCTCCAGCCACATCCATACCATACTCATTCTCCCCATTCTCCTCTATTCTCTCTTCTATTCATCCCTTGAGTGTCCCTGTTTTTGTATAGTTGCACTCCCCTCAGTGTCCAGTCACATCTTTAATTGATTTTTTTTTGCAAAGACACACGGCACTGAATAGGAGTGATGGTATGGTGAGATGTGGGGGGGGGGGGTGATTGGCAGGCAGTTGTGATCTTTGGGTGGTGGTGGTTGGGGCTGGCTGACTGGGGGAGCCAGGGCTATGGATCAGGTTCCTGGGCCAGCTGTCTCAAGTGCACTGAGACCCTGACAGACCCTCGCCACAGAGCAGGATAATAGGAACAGGAGCTCTGTAACACGAGCCCCATCTTTACAAAATCAACTCCACGGTCACTCCTCTCTGCTTTGAGTCCCCAACACACGCAAGTCCCCAACACGCGCACACACACACACACACACACACACACACACACACACACACACACACACACACACACACACACACACACACACACACACACACACACACACACACACACACACACACACACACACACACACACACACACGAGTGCACAGACACACACACGCACACACAGACACAGTCCAAAACCATCCCTATGCTCTCTAATGTCTCGCTGAGTGAGCATTTTGATTGATCTAAACGTAGAAGGTAGTTCTTGCAAAACCGCGTCCTCTCAGGATTTGCGTGTGGGCAAACAAGCCCCATCCTCACCTCCCGCCCGAATGCCCCAATACCTCAGTGCCAAAGGACCAGGGTGAGGTTGGAGGGTAAGGTTGGAATTGAGGTGAACCCCCCTCCCCCACGTGCCCCCCACACTCGTCTGGACTGTGGTCACCATGTGGTCATCACGCCCAATAAACTGTTTGTGTCAGCTGTGGATCTGCCGGGGTGGAGGGGACAACAAGATTCTCTCAGGGTTCCACTGTGATCTGGTGACTCTCTGGTTCGTGACATGCTGTTTTCTGTGGTTTTGCCGAAATTCCTTGTTGTAACGGCTTTCGTCTGGTGGAAGAGAAGCGGACCAAAATGCAGCGTGGTATTTCTGATACATGTTTAATGTTGAATGAAAAAACGAACTATACAAAACAACAAACGGAACGTGAAAACCTATACAGCCTATCTGGTGACAACAAACACAGAGACAGGAACAATCACCCACGAAATACTCAAAGAATATGGCTGCTTAAATATGGTTCCCAATCAGAGACAACGATAATCACCTGACTCTGATTGAGAACCGCCTCAGGCAGCCATAGACTATACTATATGCCCCCAAGACAAAGCACACCACAAAAAACACATGTCACACCCTGGCCTGACCAAATAAATGCAGACAAACACAATATACTTCGACCAGGGCGTGACACTTGTCAATATTCAATTATTTTGCACAATACACACCTTGCAAAAGATTCAAGACATGTGTATTGGATTAATCAGTGAGGTTGAGTCATAAAAAAATCCAAGCAATTACAGTGGATTATTATAATTATTAAAGTGGTTTGGCTCATGCTTTACTGTTATACCTACGTTACTAAAGCATATCTTACTACCTGACGATGAGACTTAAGGATTTCCATGGAAAAACACCATTGGTATGTCAAATATAGGCCTGTATTACGTTTTGTGGAGAACATAGCCCGTGTGAAATGGCTCGCCAATCCATCAAAATCCAATATAAAGTGGGACAAAAAAGAGAAATGAGAGAAACAACAGGATTAAAGGAAAAAATATGTAAAGTTGACATCAAGACATACAGGAATCCCATTAGCAAAAAACACAAAACCAGTATAGCACCATGGGTTTTCTCCTGAAGGGTAGCTTCGCCCCGAACTCTACAGTCTCAAAATATATTCCCTGTCTGTAACATGACAACAATTACAAATAACAGTAGTGGTCTTGCTGAAGGAAGCACACTAATATTACTCTGAAATGAATTAGAGCACCAGATACTACACACTAAAACTCCACACTATTTGATTAGAAGGGGTCTGAGGACAACTGAATATTGTGTGTGTTCAGTGTCTACCGTGGATACAGAGTGGGCGGGGAGGCTGGATGTAAGCGACGGTTGTGCTTGCCTGCATTAGACCTCACACTTTGGGAGTGTGACTCTTTCACCTACCCTTAACCCACAACCTGATATAAGACCCTCAACCTGTACCCCTCAGGCTCTGTTTTTCTCCCCTCTGTCTTCAGTCTGTCCCTGTCCTCCTTTGCCCTCTGCTGTCTCTCATCATCTCTCCCTTCTCCCTCTGTCCATCCCCCTCCACGCCCTCTGCTACTGGCTCTCTCCTCTCTCTCTCTCTCTCTCTCTCTCTCTCTCTCTCTCTCTCTCTCTCTCTCTCTCTCTCTCCACTCACATGTAACTCTACATTCTTCTTTCCCCTCTCCAGGCATGACGCACATCTCTCTCCTCCATGGTCCCTTCTTTACCCCCTGTTCTCTCTCTTTCTCCTATCTGCTCCCTTTCTCCACGTTCTCCTCTCATCCTCCTGTTCCCACCCCTGTGATCTGAGAGCCATGGCACAGCACACACCAGGTGACCCCAGAGCACTAGGGTACACCCAATTACTGGGATTTTTACATTTTTTTTTAACTCGGCTTCCATCTCTTCCAATTTTCCAAATCCGCCGGACAAACCATGGAGGTGTACACCGGCAATTGAGGACATATTTTTCTAGCTCCATTAAAGTCAACCAAGGAGAAACCAAGTGTGCGCTTATGCTGGCATTGGCTCCAACTAGACCTATTAAAGTGTGATTGGAGGCTGGGGGGAGGAGGGGTAGCGGGTAGCGCTGGCGGTGTGGCCGGGGTGTGGAGGATTGTGTGTAAACAGCCTGCACAAGGGTATTATTCGATAAATCCCGCTCACTGAAGGCTTAAATGTAACATTGAACAGCATTACAGCAAAGTAGTGAGACTGTTATTATGGAGAAAGGTTCAAGAGTTCACGTCCAGGTCTCGCCACACCAGACCCCGCTGTCCAATGGAAACAGTGCTGCCTCGATTAGTCCATTGACCTTCCTCACCCAGCAATAAGAGCTAGAATATTGAGCATGCTTTCAGAGATGGGACTGGCCTAGCTGTCAGAGGACTGGTACACTGAACACTGACGGTCTGATGCCTTCTGCAGAGACTGGGGTCAGGGACAGCTCATACGTTACTGTACGAGGACAGACGCGTAGATACAGCGTGTCTTAGATTAAACATGATTAAAGGTTGTAATTGGGAGAGTATTAGCAGTCAGACAGGACTACAACACATAACCTGCTTACAGATCCGTGTTTACATTTCTAGGGTCAGTTTAGACATAGAGTTAGTTCTAGTTTTTAGGGCATACAATACTCCATTTTGCAGCAATCTGCATTTCCTCAGCAAACAGGCAACGTTTCTACCTTCAGTCTGTTGCTTGGTTAAGAAAGAGTGATGGAGGGGGGCGGACTCAGGTTTTCGTGGTTATTCTATTTTGGCCCAGGAGCCTCGCTGAATGTGGTCGAGAGGTCAGAGAAGAGGGACAAACTACGCAGAGGGGTGGACAGAGGGAGAGCAAGAGGGAGAGAGGGAAGATGAGGGAGAAAGAAAGAGCGAGAGATGGTATCCTTACACGGTGACAAACCTGTTGTGTTGTCCAAACCCCTAGCCTGAAGCATGCAGCTCTAGCAGCTTTATTTGCAGCCCTAATTGGGGAGACAGTATTGTGTCACAGAACGGCACTCAACTGCAACACGGTTGATGAAGGGAGCGCTTTAATTTGAAGTTGGGTGACTCAAATCACTGAGCGAGGGAGAACGAGAGGGAGAGAGAAAAAACAAGGGCAAGAGCCATAAAACAAACAAAAAAAGACAAACAAATGTAATCTCTGAAGAGATGTTTAATTGTCACAAAAAAACATATCGGGCAATTTGCGTAGCATCCGCGGAGGGCGCACAATTGTCTTGTTCATGCTAAAGCGCTCTCTGTCTGGCTGCCAAGACAACCCAACAGTGGTGAATGAAGTGGTCCACTAACCCAGCTCTGAGTAGGCAGCAGCGCTAATAGCTTTTCAGAAAGGAAAAAACAACAATAAACTACAACAACAACATCATCCATGACCGGAGTCCCTTGGGATGGTGTCTCAGAGAAAACAGAGCGAGAGCTCAAGGAGCTACCAAGAGGAAGTGAGGTCATGGACTGATTAACTCGTCTATATACTTATTGTGTTGCATGTCCGTTTTACTAGTAGTATTTACTCACACACGCCAGCACCCAGATACAGACAAATGGCCGATCAGTCACGCAAATGTGACTGGCCGCTCTGCTGCTGGCCTGGGTCACACAGGGGTTACGGGCCACCTGAGGACGCTCACTTATTATACTGAGCCTGTCTCTCTCTCTCTCTCTCTCACTCTCTCTCTCTCTCTCTCTCTCTCTCTCTCTCTCTCTCTCTCTCTCTCTCTCTCTCTCTCTCTCTCTCTCTCTCTCTCTCTCTCTCTCTCTCTCTCTCTCTCTCTCTCTCTCGCTCTCAATTCAATTCAAGGGCTTTATTGGCATGGGAAACATGTGTTAACATTGCCAAAGCAAGTGAGGTAGATAATATATAAAGTGAATATATAAAGTGAAATAAACAATAAAAATTAACAGTAAACATTACACATACAGAAGTCTCTCTCTCTCTCTGTCGTTCATTATGTCTGTCTCTCTTTTTTTCTCTCTCTTGTGCTCTCTCTCTCTCTCTCTCTCGCTGCTCTCTCTCGCTCTCACTCTCTTGCTCTCTCTCTCTCTCTCTCTCTCTCTCTCTGTCAGTCTTTCTGTCTGTCTGTCTCTTTTTCTCTCTCTTTCTCTGTCTCTCTCATTATTTATAAACATATATAAACATCGTTTTCATTGCTGTTGCCTTGGACACATTGTGGTGTAACAGGTGGAGTGAGGTGAGTGAGAGTGAGAGAGAGAGAGAGAGAGAGAGAGAGAGAGAGAGAGAGAGAGAGAGAGAGAGAGAGAGAGTGAGAGAGAGAGAGTAAGAGAGAGAGAGTGCTTGATACTGAGAGTGCGCCTCATACACTTGTGGTCTGTCATTACCGCAGCATAACAAGTCCACTTGTGCTTTGAGCTTCTGCCAAAACACCCTGCCTAGCTTGCCTTCCCCTGTGTGGTGGAGCATAGCAGAGCTGAACAGCAACAGACCATCACCAAGTGAATAGGCTATAGAGCACTACCACAGACCCATGAAATACCAGAAGTACAATGGGGCTAATGTTGTTGATTGTAGTGTTCCATATTGAATCTACACTGAGTGTACAAAACATTAGGAACACCCATGTAATATGAGTTACACCCCCTTTTGCCCTCAGAACAGCCTCAATTGGTCAGGCATGGATTCTACTAGGAATCGACAGGCGTTCCACAGGGATGCTGGCCCATGTTGACTCTAATGCTTTCCACAGTTGTGTCAAGTTGGCTGGATGTCCTTTGGGTGGTGGACCATTCTTGATTACACACGTGGAAACTGTTGAGTGTGAAAAGCCCAGGTTCGTTGGCGTTCCTCGTTCAAAGGCACTTAAAAGGCACTTAAATATTTTGTCTTATAAAGTCTTATCAAGTCTTATAAATCCTTCTTTAACATGTCTCCTCCCCTTCATCTACACTGATGGAAGTGGATTTAACAAATGACATCAATAAGGGATCGTAGGTTTCGCCCGGATTCACCCGGTCAGTCGATGTCAAGTACAGAGCAGGTGTCTTTAATGTTTTTGTAAACTTGTTGTGTAAAGAGTCCTGAAGAGTTTTACAGAAGGGGGCATGAGTAGCCTATATGCTAGCAGTATTTGTTTGAATGCAGTTTTGCAAAGTAAAACATCCCTTGCCAGTGAATCATCCCTGCAGCCCCCCCCCCCCTTTCCCCCCTGTCTGAGGGGCTACTACCTTTCAGAGAATGTTAGGAGGGGAAGGGGGATGGAAAGAGGGGGAAACGGGGAAGAGAGGGGATGATAACTTGGAGAGAAAGACTGACTTGCCTAGTTAAATAAAGGTTAAAGAAAGAAAAAAGAAAGAAAGCGAGAGTTGTCTGTGATGTATTGGCGGCCCCACAGTGTTGGCATGACAGGGAGAGATACTCACCTGGTGTGGGGCACATTCTGGAGCAGACCTGTCAATCAAACATGCCCCTCGAGAGAGAGAGACAAAGAGAGCTAGAGAGAGAGAGAGAGAGAGAAGCCAGATGTTTGCCTGGCCTTGCCTCTCCTTACTTGGCTTGGCCTGGCGGAGTAGAGGAGGTGGGTGGATGAGGGATGGGTGGATGAGGAGGGCTGTGGTGGACATGTGCACTCTGTTGTGACTAGTACCAGATGTGCTCCATTGACCCACATCACCCAGGCAGTAGACATACCACATAGGCCTGGATCTCCCAGACCCACCGCACAATCAGACACACACCTGTTTCCATTCACAGGCCACGCAGGGAGAAGTGCATCCTGGGAAACACTGTCATGTTCTTTCTATCGTTCACGTCTATTTCTATATTTCCCCCACCTATTAGTGTTGTCTCTTTTTTCCCTCTTGTCAAACTCATCTTTGATATGTTTACTCTAGGGGCTAATGAGAAACTCGAACAGATTTCAAGGTTTAGAAAAAACCCGCTAATGACCTGGTGGAAATATTAATTGAATTTCCCATCCAAACACAAAGAGCTGGTTCAGGGTAACAAGATATTCCAAGGAGATGGCTGTTTGATTTGGGCCCTTGTTTCATGTTACAAATTCTGAATTAGCTTAAGTAAGTGCACCTGCATGACCCCCAAGTGCTCCAGAGGTCAAAGTCATTCAAACATTTAAAGAATGGTAATTAAATTACCCTTGGTGGTGAATAACTTTAATTTGGTAGCCACACAAATTGCTTCCAGCTTTTGTCTTCCACAAAGTTCCCCCTTTCAGCTGTGTTTTCATATTTTTTCGGTTAGGACATGAGGCAAATAAACAACCGCTCGTTTTATAAATCTTAAGTAATCACAGCTAATTCGGACCATTTAAACGTGCACTCTGTTTTGGTTGTTTTTCGCTGAGGTTCACAGAGGGAAGAAGGGCAGGAACTTTACAGCGAGCAAAAGCTAATACAAGCACTTCTACGGCAAATTAACTTCTATATCCCGCTGTCTTGATTTATGAAGTGAAATAAAAAGGGGTCCCAGTGTGGTATTAGTGGGTTTTTCGGTGGGGCCGGGATGGGACTTAGGGCCCATATTTCAGTGGCCTTGTGAGAAGCTTTGAGTCCAGGTGGGGCCCCTTAATGTGGCTCCAGTGAGGTCCACATGAGGTGTAGCCATCGCAGCACAGTAACTCTTCATCGGGACCTGGCCCCTAGCCAGCCCAGCTACTACCTGAGTCTCTTTGAAGAGCGACACATTGGCCCCGGTATTTAACCATGCTCTTTGAGGTCCTGGTGCTGGGAGCAATGGGATAAAGAGCAACAGAGAGAGAGAGAGAGAGAGGTGCAGTAGCAAAGGCAATTTAGGTTTGAACTGTGATGAAATAATCCACTTCATGAAGTGACAGGGATGGCAGCAGCGAGCAGCTACAACCCCCTGGCGACCCGCCGGCTTGTTTCGTAACCAAGCACTCTTCATCAGACTGTTGATCATCAAACAACCCTCTCTCTGCTCATTGTTTACCAGCTATAAATCGTTATGCCCCCACCCATCAAGTTGTGTTTCCTAGGGATACTCAGAGCACTTCATCAACAACGTTAGCCTAGTTTCTATTACCGTACCGTCTCTCTGCTAGCCATTTTCTAAGCAGTGCTACCGAGCACAAGGGAGGTTTGAAACCGAGAGACACGACTATCGATTACACTGATAACACCTGTGATTCAGATCCAATGGTAGAGTGGAACATTTCATCCACAAGAGTTTCTCAATTTAGCTAGCGCTATTAAGCACTGACTTGCATGCAGATGGCACAGTACTCAAAGATAGGCTGTTGGAATGGCACGAGAAAACTCTCCCAAAGAAGCGGGAAAGGTATCTTAGCGGTTAAGAGCATTGGGCCAGTAACCGAAAGGTCGCTGGTTTGAATCCCTGAGCTGACTAGGTGAAAAATGGGACAATGTGCCCTTGAGCAAGGCACCTAACTGTAAATGACTAAAATGTAGAAAGAATTTAAAAAGCAATTTTGCATCCAAGTAAGCATAACCATGAATTGAATTTAATCTGAGCAGTTGGATTGTTTTTGGTCTAAATAGCAAACACAAATACTAATAGTTATATCATCAAGTTAGGTGAAATACAATGTTTTAAGACAATTTTCTAAGAGAAAAATTCTCCAACTATTGCCACAGTAAATAAGAGAGACAGAGATGACTCTACTGGATGCTGTTCTATAGCCTTTCATATAGTTCAGCGCAAGAACTTTTGCAGCGTGTTAAATATTTATAGCGATTAACCCAGTTCAAGCTCTGCTACAGTCTAGAGTTCAAAGAGCCTGCTGCTCGGTGCTGGGCCTGTGTGCTCTCCAGCAGTTTAGCTCTATCAGGGGCTACTGCAATGCACCATGGCCTTGCACACACACACACTCTCACATACACGCATGCAAACGTGCACATACATGCGCACATACACACAGCCTCACAGCTCACATACACAGTGAGAGATAATTAGTAAAAGACGAGGGGGCGGCCCGGCTCCTCTCTCTCTCTCTCTCTCTCTCTCTCTCTCTCTCGCTCTCTCGCTCTCTCTCTCTCTCTGTTTCTGCGCTCATCTCTCAAATTCAAAAGGCTTTATTGGCATGGAAAGGGTTGCCACATACATTGCCAAAGCAAACATATCAGCACATCAAATTTTGGCAGATGCACAATTGAGAGCATCCTGTCGGGCTGTATCACCGCCTGGTACGGCAACTGCACCGCCCACAACCGTAAGGCTCTGCAGAGGGTAGTGAGTTCTGCACAACGCATCACCGGGGTCAAACTATCTGCCCTCCAGGACACCTACAGCACCCGATGTCACAGGAAGGCCAAAAAGATCATCAAGGACAACAACCACCCGAGCCACTGTCTGTTCACCCCGCTATCATCCAGAAGGCGAAGTCAGTACAGGTACATCAAAGCGAAGACCGAGAGACTGAAAAACAACTTCTATCTCAAGGCCATCAGACTGTTAAACAGCCATCACTAACACAGAGAGGCTGCTGCATACATACAGACTTGAAATCATTTTTAGTGAAACCACTTTAATAAATGGATCACTAGTCAATTTAATAATGACACTTTAAATAATGTTTACATATCTTGCATCACTCATCTCAGATGTACAGTATATACTGTATTCTATACCATCTATTGCATCTTGCCTATGCCGCTCAGTCATCGCTCAACGCTCATCCATATATTGCTATATTTTTATTCCATCCCTTTACTTAGATTTGTGTGTATTAAGTAGTTCTTGCGCGATTGTTAGATTACTTGTTAGATATTACTGCACTGTCGGAACTAGAAGCACAGGCATTTCGTTACACCCGCATTCACATCTGCTAACCATGTGCACGTGACCAATACCATTGGATTTGCTTTGATTTGATTTGAAATCAATGTTGACTCAGATAGATAAATAATAGGAAAAATAATACTACTCAATGACTTGTAACTAATTAACAGGACACTACAGTAAGCAATAATGAAGAAAATTGAAATATACAGGAAGCAATGTTATTGCTCAGGTTGGTTGTTCTTACAAGCGTGGCAGGAAGCTACATATTTTGCAGCGAATATGGCACAAAGGTTATTTTATCCCAATAGATATTAGATTTTCTCCTTTTCTGTTGTTGGTTTCAAAATTGTTGTATTTGTTTTCAATTTCTGGAGAGAAAACCGCCTGCAAGTCTGTATAGTTCTCGCAGTGTAGGAGAAAAATGCAGCTCTGTCTTGACCTCTCTCTAAGGGCAGTGAGCACACATCTCTCTCACACACTGTCGGTTTCTGCCACATTACTTAATCTCTCCCTCTCTCTCTCTGAACTCTAGATAAACTCTACGTAGCTGCAACATTCCTTAGCGTGGCATATTCACTCTGTAAATAGGTCCGGACACCTCAGAGATCAAACGCAACCTCCATCGAGGTGCAATTACCCCGACTCCAATCTCTCCATTCCCTCCTATCAAGTCCGCTACCTCCCTTACCCCCTACCTACCTGCACCCTCTCTCCATGGCCTGGCCACTGGAGCCGGTGGCTCTGACACCACGGCCTCAACAAAAGCAATCTTTATTTACAGAGAACGACCGTGGCGAGTTCGAGCGAGAGCGGCCAAGTGCTGTCAGAGGACGTGTTGGCTGGATGCTTCGCAGACGGCCAAAAATGTGCATGTGTACATTCGTTTGACCCTTTCTGCTCAATTGCACCACTTTAGAGTGTTAACTCTTTCTTGGATGTGTCAACAGTATCATGGCAAAGAGCCGCGTTGATGCACTCGAGGTGTACTTTGGATTGACCCACCATGCTTTTCCTGAATAAAGTTAATTTTTATTTTATGTTTATTTTGTTGGCTTGTTGGGGCGGTAGAAAGGAGAAATGAAGCACCACCGGATTTCACAGACTCTCAGAGACAATAGTACACTACCATGTAAAAGGTCAGGACATTGTTCTTATGTAGGCTGTTTGACAGGAGCGGTTTACGTCATTAATGAACGATGCTGTCTGCTCTTTGCTTTCTTTGTGTCTTGACTCTTTGTCGTCTACTTTGTGATTGCTGTTCTTAATAAGACAAGAGAAAACATACGCAGGGAAATATAACTCACGGTGCTCAAGCTGTCAGTGGCGGTTGAGAACATCACGACATCTGCTCAGAGCATCTCTGAGCCTCTGATTCCAAAGAGTGCTTCAGTTGTTCAAATCTGTAACAGCGGAACCCCCCCCCACCCCACCCCCCGTCCAAATACAGTTGACTTTCCAAGCCCATTAATTGATACTCTCTGTAGAAGCTAAAGGAGGGACTGGGTTGAACTCAGCAGCAAAGTAGCGCGGACCCCAATCAAGCGGACCCCGTCCGGGGTCATTCCCGAGGAGAAGGAGGGGGCACCGGTACATTCCTGGTGTCTCGCTCTCTCTGCCTGATAGGACTAAAGAGGTGAGAGCTGTGGTGGGATTGCGAGGTCATGCTGTCCTGCGTTTCGTCGCCCGATGATGCATCTGCGAGAGCGCAGCCCCACTGTTAGCCATTATGTACCTATTAGTGCTGATTATCTTCTGATAGCCGTGCGCCAGTTGGTTTCACTCAGTCTGACAGTCGCCGCTCTTTGTTTAACCTTTCAACTACCAGGGCAGCACCCCTCCGCCGGGCCCGAACGGGAGGAATAATGAGGGGGAATCCAGCCAGGGCGATGGGGAAAACAAAGGCAATGTGGGAGCGTTTAAGCACTCCCGGAGGAGTGCCCCAGAGAGGCCCCAACTCCTAGCCGTGTCACACAAGGCCCAAACTCCACCGCCGTGATTGTGAGCTGACCTCTCCATAGCTGAACTCTTCCTCCTCTACCTCCTGCTGTCCCACATGTCAAAGAGCGCACAGTGAAATCAAACGATCAACCGCAGCGAAGGGCCCTGGGGGAGAAAAAAGGTGTCCTTCACAGGTGTCTGTTCTTTGTTATACTCCTATTGTTGCTGGGCTACAATTCCATTCTGCATTTCTGCCTCTGTGTTACAGCTCGGACATTTACAGCTATTTCCCCTGTGAACATTCACCTCCCGCCAAGTCTTCACAGATCTACCTTCCAGACTTAGTCAATTTGCAGTTATTGCAGTCCCCAATGTAGATGTGTTTGTGTGTGTGCGTGTGTGCCTGGCTGCCTGTGTGTGTGTGTGTGTGTGCATGGCGTTTTCTGAGGATGTTGGGACTCTATGTCCTTGCCTCTTGTTTACCTCTCTGGAGAGCCAGAGGTGGTTGTGTTGGGTCACACACTCTACATCAGGAGGCACAGGCCTGGACAGCTGACCCTGGCCAGACACAGGAGGTGACAAGCGCCGTGTGAGAGAGTGTGTGTGTTTGTGTTAGAGAGAGAGAGTTTGTTTACGTGTGTGCGGGTATGTGTGTGTGTGTGTTGCAGTGGACCCCCTGCGGCAGGGTCTCTGGCATGGCGCTGTAGCGTTATGCTAAGCAGTGTCCTGTGGCTGTGTGTGTGTGTGTCCTTGCAGAATACTGACCTGTGATAAGCAGAGCAGAGAGGCCCAGACCCCCGCTCGGTAACAGCCAACAAGGCCACTCAGAAGTCAGTGGGCCCCTCTAGAACATGAGCCATGGTTTGAGGCAAGGAGGAGGCACATTGGTTGGGGTTTAGGCTCGAAAACCTCCCTTTCCCTCCTCATATTGTTATCTTTCTCCTGTTTATTCATGAGTGTAACAAGGTGTGAGGAATCCCTCCGTTGACTGAGAGATGAATCCTGGGAAAGATTACACCAGCCAGAGCCAGTGCCCGGTCAACTGTTTCACAGCAGCCAAACAAGAGGTAAAGGTGAGAAAATCAAACCAGCGCTTGCCCCCCCCCCCCACACACACACACAGAGCCAACCCGAACTCTAGACTAAGACAGGGGGACTCTCATAGGAATACACTGTATGAGGGCCAATGCAATTTATCAAATGGCAGAAGTGACTGTGCAGGAGAGTGCCATTACATTATGCACATTACATTTAATCCAAAACATTTTCATGTATCCTAATTATAGACAATAGTTTCAGTAGTCTCTCATCAAGTTGGCTCCGGAGTGACACAGCGGTCTAAGGCACTGCATCCCATGCACCGCACAGGGCGGCGCACAATTGGCCCGGCGTCATCATTGTAAATATGAATATGTTCTTGAACTGACATGCCTAGTTAAATAAAGGTGATATTTAAAAAAAATATATATATATATATCTGGGAGAGTGGTCAGAGCCAATCAGTTGCAAGTGAAAGGGATTTAAGAGTTGAAGGAGGAGGAGGAGCAGGTACAAAGTAGGAACAGTAATCCCCCTGCTCTTACTCCACAGGTGGCCAGCCAAACCAACCACAACAAGGGCTAAGGGCCAGGGGGACAGATAACCTGCAATCAGAGATAAAGGCGAGCTTCGACATGAGGTGACCCCCTGACCTCTGGCAGCCTGGTTGTCTGGTGCACTGAGAGGCCAGCTGGACTGGACTGGACTGGACTCGACTTGACCTCCACAAGGACACACAGCCTGGGACCACAAAGGGTCCCTCCAACCTGCGAGCATGAATGAATGAAATAACGCACCCGTGAACGGATGAATGAATGAATCGGTGAATCCATGAGAAGAATTCAAAAAAACTTCCAAATGGAGTTGAGCTTCATGATCTCAGGACAGTCCGCATCGAGCTTTGTGATAGGACAACGACAACAACAACGACAATCACAAGCAAAAAAAAAAAGAAAAGATAAGGATCCCAAAAAACGGTGAGCTCGGTAAGTACCTTTGTGGCCCTTCAGACTTTGGCTGTCACCTATGTCACTAGCTGTCCTTACCCAACCCCCCTCTTCCTCCACCCACACTCTTGATGACCGTAGGGTCAGGGAGATCATCCATTTGGGGAGAGAACACTGGGTGAATACAGGTTTCTATTAATACTGGCGGGGTTGATGAGAGGAATGTGCAAGTGGCCAACCAGCTGCTAGGTCGGCGTATCTCCGCTAATCCACCCCCCCCCCCCCCCCGTGCCTATGTTTAAACGCCCTAGGACTTAATCTGTGGGCAAAAAGGCCAGGTCACCCAGCAGACAGAGCAGGATCACTGTCTGCCCTCACAAGACCTTTCACTGTGACACTCAGACTGGGGTCGTGAACCCTGTACCAGGGCCAAAGCCACTCGGGGGAGATCCCGGCACGATTTATTTACAGGCTTTTTTAAGAATGCAATGCTCTTACAGACAAGCACGGCCATACCAGGCTCTCTCTTAATCCCTGCTCGTTTAGTCAGCGGAAGAGTGTGTGTCAGGGTCGTGGCCTCCGTATTGATCGCTGTATTGAACATGTGGAGGGCCTCATCAGAGCAGAGGGGGAGTCCTCAGAGAGGCTGCACGAAGATGGAGCATCACAGCCCAATAAAGAGGGGATTGATTAGACTGGACACAGCACTGAGATTACCAAGGACAACAGCCTAAACTGGGTGCAATTACAGTGTTCTGCTTTTGGAAAGAAACCTAGGGAAGAGGTGTGTGTCGGCATGCGTATGCACGTGTATGTGCACATATCTTATCTACTAGATTTATAAGTACATTAAAAACATAACAAGTAACCATATACTGTAATATATGCCATTTAGCAGACTCTTTTATCCAAAGCAATTTACAGTCATGTGCACATAAATGTTTTAGGTACAGTTAGTCCCGGGAATCGAAAGGACTATCCTAGCATTGGGCCAGTAACTGAAAGGTTGCCGTGGGAATACCCGAGCTAACCGGGTGAGAAATCTGTTGATGTTCCCTTGAGCAAAGCCCTTAAGACTTGTTGCTCTGGATAAGTCAGGGGTTCCCAAACTTGATCCCGGGTCCCCACCTGGGTCCAGTTTTTTTTTTTTTGCCCTAGCACTACGCAGCTGATTCAAATACTCAAAGCTTGATGATGAGTTGGTTATTTGAATCAGATGTGTAGTACTAGGGCAAAAAAACAAAACGTGCACCCAGGACCCAGCTTGGGGAATTCTTTACTAAAGGACTAAGAAGAAGGAGAGGGAAGTAGAATGGTCAAGGGAATATCCTGTCATCAGCGAAATCCAATGGATAGATAGGAGAGAGAGAAGCACTGATACAACACCCGCATCCCTCCCCATCACAACGTTACAGACGTGGGTCATGTGTGTGTTCATAACCTACTGTCTACGGTCTGTGGTCAGTTGAATATCCGGTTGTAGTATGGTACAATTATGGTGTATAATGTTCTGTGGTGCTGGAGCTAGAGCACCTACATGTATAACCAAACATGTACAATAACCCGGGAGATTTATGGCAGTTAGATCAGTTGTCGCCTCCTGTGAGTATTTCTTCTCATAAAAAGGGGACGCTAGCTATAACCCAAGCTAGCCTAAAAGAAAGTGAACGACTCAACATAAATCTACAGTAAAAGCACAGCAACAACAGAAAACAACAGAACAACATAATGTGGTTATTTAACGCTGACTGTTCCATAGGTATGAATAGATCCACAGGTGACTATGAGGCCACGGTTATTATGAGGCACTACTAGCTTCCTGTCTCTGTCTTGACAGAGACAATGTTCTGTCTGCAGATGTTTCAACGGATTCATTATCATTGTCCATATCTGCCACCCATTAACTAAGGTCATCTCTCCCGACCCCAATTACGTGACTAAGTCAATTATTGCATTCATCTTTCGAGTTAATTGGAGCAAACAATTGCATTGGAAAGAAATAAAGAAATTGGTCCATTTTTCCATTGTACTCACTAGGGGCAATTAAAGGTGGTGAACGTATGACCGAATACTCCTCCATGTGTATTTCCTCCCAGAAACACAGATTAAATGGATGAACAAAGATACAATTATGAAGGTATGGAGGTGAACTGGAGGTGGGATGAAGAAACACTTAAAAGTTCAACATAGCCATTTTTATCTCAACTCATCTATTGCATGGTGATGTCACCATGGAAGGCCAAAACATCCCACAACATATTCCAACCTCATAATGTGGAAATGTACATAACACACAATAAATAAATATATTGACTGCACTGGGCCTTTACCATCTTATAAGAACTTATTATTCCTGATCAGCTGCATGCAGGCAAGTGCATGTGACTATTTCCAACACCCAGAGTACACATCAAAAGCATGAAGAGAGGGCATCAACATTAGAGCAGCAAGGTTAGTCAGGCAGCCCATTCAACGACATCTCTCCCTTTTGTGTGTGCTAGAATGTGTTGAGGAATGTGTCGAGAGAGAGAGAGAGAGAGAGAGAGAGAGGGAGAGGGAGAGGGGGAGAGAGAATTGAATTGAGAGAGGGGGGGGTGAGAGATAACGAGAGGAGATCTTTCTCTATCCATATTGTTTATTTTAATTCATCAGATTAAGGGTAACCCCCTCTGCATCCTACCTTATGCTTTCGAGTGGCAGCATCTTACGGGTCCATGCATTCCGTTGAACACTTAAGGCCGAACAGCGTCCCGGGAGGTCGATAAGCAGATTAGGTCTGATTAAAGTTGTATCAGTGGAATTTGAGCAGGAGACCTGCCAGGACAACCACACTCTGTGTTGCACCACCACCGCCCCTCTACCTCGCCCAACTAGCTCTCACAGTCTCACTTCGGGAATTAGACATTCGTCCATGTTTCTCAAAGATAACATTTTGAAATTGTTGGTAAACATCAAATTTTTGCATGAACTCCAAGTTGTTAAGGTGAAGGTTAAGTTTAGGCATTGACTCCCAAATCTTAAGGTTAGGCATTAACTCAGCATGGTTCATTTTAAGAGTTAAGAACTGGAATAGGCTTAAAAAGACAAATCTAAAAAAACAACTTGCACAAACCATCCATCATCCCTGTCCACAGTGCCCCAGCAAAACAGAAACCTACTTGAAAGTAACAGCGCTCACTGTTGCCTCTAGTGGCCAGTTTCCACGGTGTCTCTCGACGTCCTCAGACATGGATGGACGTTGAATACTGACTTGCATCACGGGTGACCTGGCTGGCCTCGCCTGCCTCAACCCCTGCTCTTGTTGATCTGTCGCACTGGCACCATCAGCCACAGTTTCATCAGACACTTAACCCACGCACTGTACACACACACACACACGTACGTAAGCACGCATGCACACGAACACACACGCAACGAGTGTTTGCTTTGACCTCTGGGAATGTGCAGCTGAACTGTTTGGTTTCTGAGTCCCTCGTGAAGGGCAGAACAAGCCGTACGCTTATTCTGTTTATCTTTTCGGGAGGTGTGGGTGCCACAAGGTCAACTGAGGTTTACTTCACCAGTCTGGATATGCATGAGAAGCCCTCCTCTATACACACACTCACACACTCTTCAGCACTTCTCGTTTCTTTCATGTTTAACCAGGTATCAATGAGAGAAAGAGAGAGTGAGTGAGTGAGTGAGTGAGTGAGTGAGTGAGAGAGAGAGGGACAGAGAGAGAGAGAGAGTAAGAGAGAGAGAGAGAGAGTAAGAGAGAGAGTAAGAGAGCGAGTAAGAGAGCGAGAGAGAGTAAGAGAGAGAGTAAGAGAGAGTAAGAGAGAGAGAGAAAGAGCAAAGTGGAGGGGTGAGAGGGGGAGGTGAACTGAACTGAATGAGAGCAATAAACAAATTAGCGAATGTTGTGCTGTGCCTTGCTCCCTCATTGAGGGTAACCGTCTGGTCTGTTGAACTGGAGGCAGAGAGGGATTCCCACTGCCTCGGCCAGCCCGGGGCTGTAAATGACTGCCACGGCTGTTAAAGTTCCACTAGCAGGTCTGAGTGAGAGTCCAGTGAGCCAGAGGAGACTATTTCTGTAGTGCAATGGGCCAAATTAAAGCAAGGCCTCCCTCCCCTCAGCCACTACACCCAGGCCAAAGGGTGCAACCGGTGGCAATTTTGGACGATTTTTGGAGGTGAGTGAATGGGCCATTTCTGGCTGACATAACCTTAAGAATCATTTCAAGGTGTTAACTCAATAGTCCAAAATGATTTAGTTTTGTAAGGCCGGTTCTTATCAAAACAGGTGAACTGGACTATACAAGTTGATGGTGGATATGAGGAAGTTGTGTCAGATATCCTGCTCACACAATTGAATGATGTACAAGGTTTCCACGTGAGAAAGCATCCTTTTATATTTGCCAGTGCTTCTAAACAAGGTGTAGCCTACCCCGTGAAAGTGGACATTTGTGGTGTTTGCAAGGCATCCGCAATGCTTCCCATTCAAAACAGTTAGTAACAGTTTGTGCATATATTGTGACAACATGTTGTGATGTTTTTTTGTTCGATTTGGTCTCTCGGGCAAAGGTTTTTCCCATCTGTCTGTGCACACAAAAACATTTCTTGAGGCGAGACGAATTTCGGTAGCCGCTATTGGTAAACAGTAGGGATTCTTCAATGAAGTGTTTGCTGTCATGCAATGATAGACAACTCATTTTCACGAGAAGAAAAAAAGAACGAGATAAATACCACACAATTTGCTGAGAAATAGTGCGACTAAAAACCAACGACAGATTTCTTGCCTTATCCTCGACTAATCCGGATGATTGTGAGGAAGTGTATACTAGCTACGGTGTCTCAAGACGGACAAGCAGTACTATTGCCGCTTTCTTTCTCATTTTTCAAGCAAAGTTATTTTAATGGAGTATGCAAGCTCAGTAGTTTGGTTTACCGAGGCCAGTTGGGCTGGGGATCAGCAGAACCAAAGCAGGCGAAAGCCTTTATCGGTGTGCAGGGCAGGAGGGGGTGGGGGGGGACGTGTATTGTGTGAGAGGGACCCTGACATGTGAGTGAGACTGGATGCTGTTCCCATATCTAAAACACATGCTACCTGTGCACCGCTAAACAAACAAGCAGTAAAATTCTGGGAGAGAGAGCGAGAGTTCCCGGTGCTAGGCCATCTGTGGAGATAGAACCAGCTCTGACACATCTCCACCACTCATTGTAAGCACAAATAAATCCCCCCCCCCCCCCCTTATGTTATTGTAACCCCCTTGGCCCTGTAACAGGCCGCTCACACACGCGTACGCGTATTCACCAGACATACAGTATGTGGGGTATTTCTTGTTTGGTTAATCAGGCCAGCTACCTGATATCTGTCCTAAGTGTAGGCGGTGTGGTGAAGCTAGGGGGTCAGAGAAGGTGTTACTGATGGACCAGGGCGTTTGGCTGTTTCAACCAGGGACATGTGTTGGGGCTGGCGGAGACTGGGTTAGACTTTTTTCTGTGGTCGTAAGGAAGAGGGAGGTGGGAATTGACCAGTCGTAAATGCCAGTTGGATACATTTACTTGCCTTGAACTTGTTTAGAAACACTGATTGGCTAATGGCCTAAAAGCTACGTATCGTGCTTGTAAACATTATGGCGTTCAAAAACCATATTAATAGATGTTTTTTTATACATAATGTTTTGTTGTTGCATTTTAACGGCTGAAAATGCTGTTATCGAGGTCGTCTCCTTAGTAGGTGATGTCAGGGGTCAGCATGTGGGAGAAGTGGGAGCACAGGATGATAGATGAGTTTCCCACTAGCAATTACCAGTTAGAGGGCCGTTCAAGTGGATTTTTCCCAGTCGTATGTGGTAAATTCCCACTTCCCACATGGTTACGAATGCAGCATTAGTCAGGGGAGGGGACGGAATGACAGAAGACCAGGGGTGTGCCTTCTCCCTAGAGCTAACATTCACTAAGGGATCCAGGGCCTCCAGTGCTATAAATCTAGCCTTTGGCCAAGGTTATTAACAGAGACCTTAAGACAAAGCAGGGAAAAATATGAATGGATACCTCTCACAGTTGTTATGGCTCTCTTCTTTTTAATTTATCTCTCTCCTTCTGTCTTTCTTCATCCCTTATGCCGCTCTCTTCATCTTTCCCATTCTCGTTCTCGTTCTCCATTACCACCCCCCTCTCTTTCTCTCTATCTCTCTATCTCTATTTCTCTTTCTCTCACACACACACAACTCACGGATTTCTCTACATCTCCCTCTCTCTCCCTCTACTATGTCTTTGCAGCAGTTTACTGCATTTGGGTGTGTTGTTTACCCCACATCCAGAGCAGAGTACAAGTAATGGCCCATGGAGGAATGTTTGACAACTGTTTAAACCTGTCTATGGTGCTCATTAGACAGATAGATGGCCAACCTGGTGACTGGGACAGGAGAGGGGGAATGAACAGAGAGAGAGAGAGACAGAGAGGAGAAAGAGAGAGAGCAAGACAGAGAGAGAGCGAGAGAGAGAAAGTGAGAGAGAGAAAGAGAGAGCTAGATGGTGAGAGGGACAGTGAGAGAGAGAGAGAGCACAGCTGGGTTTGGGATGGGGGGGTTATGGAGGTAGCGTGTGTAACCTCATCCTCATCAGCTGGCATGTGCAGTTGGCTCATGTTGGAAATTATGTTTGGGAGAGGGGGTGGGGGGTGCTAGTGGGGACATGGAGAATGAGAAAATACCAAGGGATGGTAAGGGCTAGTCTGTAGGTCATTTATTCTAAGCATCAATTAGATGAGGATCAGCGTGACTGTCCCCCCCCCCCCCTACACACACACATACGTGCACTTACCCTTAACACCCAGTGCTCTGCTAGTGACCTGCAATTGACTGTTTGAACCTGTGAGTGGAGGTCAGGGGTGTCCCACACAAAGAGGTCAAAAAGTGGTCAGTTGCACTTCCAGCAGTGGTGGGTGAATGCAAAGGCTCTGTTATTGCTGTGATTTATTTAATTGCAGGTTGGGAGGATCCCAAGTGCAAAAAAACTGCATAACATGGCATCAATTTTCCTCTTTTCTCAGTCCCGTCCCTCCCTCCCTCCCCACACATACACACAGCAACACAATCCACCTCGGAAAATACATTCTGATAGTCCAGTGGCCCTCCAATCTCCCCTGTGGTTTCAGGCATGAAGTCATTTAGCTTTAAGCGCTGAAGAAAATAAAACACGCACAAAGATTCATTCTCCCACACGACTCCGCACCTCTTCAGCTCCTTTTGAAGAAAACAGAAAGGCCATCTGACTCATTGTTTAGGCAAAACGTTCACTGGTAATGAATTATTTTACTGACAACAAAGGCCTTAAATCAGCAGCCTCGCCAAGGCTCCGTGGAAGGCAATTTTCACCCTTTGCTTCTCACCCTTTGGCTCCCATGAACCGTGATAGAGCATTAAATGGGCAATGTTTTCAACATTGGAAAAACCTTTCCTTTAGTGCTGCTAGATTCCGGGTTTTTAGCTTGTTTGTAATAGCCTACACAGACAGAGTAAACAGATGTTTGATCGGACGGACACCTTCTTTGTCCAAGTGAGAATATAGTCTGAAGAGGTCAATGAATGTCTAACGTGATGGCAAACCCGAGGCTTCTAACGTAATGACAAACCTGAGGCTTCTAACGTAATGACAAACCTGAGGCTTCTAACGCAATGACAAACCCGAGGCTTCTAACGCAATGACAAACCCGAGGCTTCTAATGCAATGACAAACCCGAGGCTTCTAACGCAATGACAAACCCGAGGCTTCTAACGCAATGACAAACCCGAGGCTTCTAACGCAATGACAAACCCGAGGCTTCTAACGCAATGACAAACCCGAGGCTTCTAACGCAATGACAAACCCGAGGCTTCTAACGCAATGACAAACCCGAGGCTTCTAACGCAATGACAAACCCGAGGCTTCTAACGCAATGACAAACCCGAGGCTTCTAACGCAATGACAAACCCGAGGCTTCTAACGCAATGACAAGCCCAAGGCTTCTAACGCAATGACAAGCCCAAGGCTTTGAATACTACCTTCATCTCTCGTTCAATGTGACACGACAGCTTTAATCACCACAGAATCCACAGCCCTACACTTGCATCCAACAGCGTAGCAAACTAACATCAACCCGAGTCAGACACAAGGGAGAAGGAATCAAGTTCCAAATATTTCAGTTGTATTCTCGTTGTTATTTCAGAATAAGAAGAAAACAAAAAAACAAACAAAAGGTGTGTGTTTTGTGTGTGTTTGTGTAAGCGTGCGTGCGTGAGCATTTTTGTGTCTGTGTGTGAGCGTGCTTGCGTGCCTGTGCGTTTGTGGGTACACGCACACACTTGTGTGAGGTATCCTATCTGTCAGTGATCCCTCATAGCCAGCAGACAGGCAGGAGCTGAGTTCCCCACACAGAGGAGAAAAGAGGAGAGGCCTGACCCACTCACATCCGCTAATCCACAGGCCATAGCCAGTCCAGATAGCATCTCATTGCCTGCTGTGGACAGCCTCTCCTTATTACCTGGGATCTAATAGAGTCCGATCTCCCACTCCCTCTCCCTCCGGCTAATCACAGGAGCAGCTGTCAATCAGCCCACACAGCTAATACCCTCCATATGAGGCTAACAAGTGAGGAATTCTGCAATTCCCAATCTCCAACTTTTATTTACTGTCCTGAAACGGGAACAAATGTCCTTATTGACACGTGTCACATGGGCTTCAAGTGGGCTTCACGAGGAAGGAGGTTGTTGATGTGTTTGATCCGATGGGAGATGTGTATTGTGATGACTGCAGGAGAGGTAGGAGAGCAGAGTGGCCATTGCTGTGAGTATGGTACTATGGCATGGCCCTTAAAGGCATGACCCTTGCTATGAAGTAATTGAAGACAATGTGGTGCCCTTGATCCTTGGGGGGTAAAGGAACACCAGCAGGTGAAATGAAGCACATAATTGCAATCCAAAACTAAGTGGCCTGGCGAAACAATATCGTGGCACAACAAATTTAATAAATAACTTCTGGGCAGGCCGTCAAAGGGGCCCAATGTTTCCAGGGGTCCTGCATCGGGAGTTGAGGTGACACTGAGTGTGTTGTCAAGCGTAAATCCCAATGCAGAAGGGCCGGCGAGATGGGTGTCCGTATATCAAAGGCCTCAGTGACTCCGGGTGCCATTTGATCTCTGCTCAGGAAATTCAAAATTCCAGGCAGATGAGGGGTGAAATGGAGAGGCCCTTAAGCCCGGCTTGTGCAAGTGATTAGAGGCAGCTGTTTCGATTCACATTTCGGAGGACTTGAACTCTGCAACCTGCCACATTTGTACGTGGCTTGGGCCAGGGCAGACGGGGCAGGAGAAAAGGGCAGTGGTTGTGGCAATGATGGTGGTGGTCTATTGTAAGGGCATGGATGGAGATGAGAGGGGAAGGAAGGGGGAGTTAGGGGTCAGTGTTAATAGTTTGTGGGGGAGAGTGGTTCAGATGGACCATAAAGGAATATCTATCTTATTTTATCCAGCTGTCATCTTCCCCAAAACAAAGGTGTGCATGTACGCATATGTGCGTACGGACGTGTGTCAATGAGTAAATTGCACATAAATCACTTTTCCTCACAATTCGCTAAAATACATTCGCACATAATCTGGTGCTGTCCGTCATGCAGCTCAATAGTAGATGGATCTCACGGTCGACTGCTAACTATAGCATGCTACTCAGTGGACGGTTATGAGTCCCAATGAGAGCAGCCTGCCAGCCTGGGAGGGATGTCATTTGTAATGTGAAAGATCAGCGATGGCAGGCCAAGGTCAAAGCTCTCCTGTTTCTAAACACTTCTCTCCATTAGCAGGCCTCGTTATGAATGAGATGACAGGGGTGGTCATTTGGGGACATGCTCTGTGGACATGAACTCTTTCGGAGGGATGTTAGAGAGGCGGCAGATAAAGGCTGGAGAAAGGTGTGGAAGCCGGCAGCTTTTGAGAAAATGGAGGAGGGTAGACGGAGGGAAAATAAAGAAAGGGAAAGGAGAGGTGGTTGAGTTAAAGTGAGAGGGAGAGGTGTGTGTGGCAGATGCTGAGAGAGTGAAGGGAACGGAGGGAGAGTGGCACGGACATATAAACGATTAGTCCCAAACGTGAGCTGACAGCTGGATGCCTGACCTTGCCTGAGTGTGAGCAACAGCCCCAAGCTTCATCAACATCATTTCCATGCCAAGTCATTTAGACACAATTCTTATTCCGGCTAGGCGGGGGGAGCTCAACCCCCCCCCCCCCAAAGACCTCCACCCTCAACCAAGTTTAGAGTAATGGCTTAGGATGAGGTGCTAGCTATCCACATTACAGGCAACCTTCATACCGCCAAGGGTCCTTAGGAACAGGCTGGCAGAGTCCTATTACACAGGCCTGCATTCCAAATGATACGCTATTCCCCACATAGTGCACTTCTTTTGATCGGAGCCTACGAGATCTGGTCAAAAACTTGTGCCCTACATAGGGAAGAGGGTGCCATTTGGGACGCAGAGCCCAAAGTGTCCATGATAGCATGCTTAGAGGAGTTGACAAAGGGAGGGTTTTTTGCCCCCTCAGCCCTATTTTCACTGCTTAGTTAGTGGAGATATCCTGGTTATTAGACAATGATCTTTCCCCCGTGTTTGCACAGGATCATTCTGGTCAGGGTTGAACAGCTGCCGTGTCAATCTGAAGAGGGTGTATCCACTCGCATTCCCACGAGGAGGTGCAGACGAGCACACACTCACACTCACACATGCAGTTTTTTATTTTACCTTTATTTAAGTTAAGAACAAATTCTTATTTTCAATGACGGCCTAGGAACAGTGAGTTAACTGCCTGTTCAGGGGCAGAATGCCAGATTTGTACCTCATCAGCTCGGAGATTTGAACTTGCAACCTTTCGGTTACTAGTCCAACGCTCTAACCACTAGGCTACCCTGTCGCCCCCGCAGTGACACACATAGAAATGCACACGCTAACACGGACGGTACGTAAAGGACAGCAATGGGTGTTTTCACATGTACAGTACTTTTACTTAATTCTAGATATGTGTCATTTTAGCAGACACCCTTATCCAGAGCACCTCACAGGAGCGATTGGGGTATTATTATTTGACCATGCTGGTCATTTATGAACATTTGAACATCTTGGCCATGTTCTGTTATAATCTCCACCCGGGACAACCAGAAGAGGACTGGCCACCCCTCATAGCCTGGTTCCTCTTGAGATTTCTTCCTAGGTTTTGGCCTTTCTAGGGAGTTTTCCTAGCCACCGTTCTCCTACACCTGCATTGCTTGTTGTTTTGGGTTTTAGGCTGGGTTTCTGTACAGCATTCGAGATATCAGCTATATAAATACATTTGATTTGATTTGGGGTTAAGTGCCTTGCTCAAGGGCACATCAACATGACCTTTGAATTACTGCCACAATTCTCTTCTAACCACTAGTGCTGCCATGCACTGCATATATAGGCCAAGATTAGGAATCTTTTTATCTGCAGAAAATAACACCATGCAATACCATTTATACGATACAACAACAAACTGACAGCAAAACCAGATCTGCTGTGAACCAAAGATTTGACCTTCCCTGAAACATGCCCTTACCCCTCCAGTTGACCATAAATTGACCCTTTGTGAACTGGTACCTAAAAGGAGCCCAGACCCTCCACCCCCCTCCAGATAATCTCAAACAAATGATTATCTTATCAGTAAGCAAATAGGAGAGCGATGACCCTCTGACCTGGGCGGACCTGCACCGTTTACCTGAGAAGTGTTTGTTTGCCACAGCCAGGACCCATAGGTCTTCATCCACTGGTGGTACAACAGACTGTGATCCCAGCCTCAGGCCTTGGGGCTTCAGTTCTACCCTGCCTAGTAACCTGACTACGAAAAACTCTGGGCCCTAGTCGAGACATTGGGACGATAAGGTTCTAATAAGGTTGATAATCCAATCACACAATGCTGAGTTGTCAGTCAAAAATAACTGTACGTAAGGTGATGTACTTATTGAGTCATGAAAGAGGAAGACAACACAAAACAGTTCTGAGATCCCAAGTCCCAAGTCCTTTGGTTCTGGTCCTCTTTTGTAATAACTTATATATTTTTCACTACTTTTCGGAAGAATGGCCATAATTGAAAAGGTCTTTATGATAAAAAGAAATAAAAGACAAATACAAGTACAGGTGCATTAGAGCTTTTTTTTTAAAGCCTATTAGAGAGGCATTGTTGTTTCTGGTCCTGTTCTATAGCAACACGAACAAACCTCAATGGAAGGGCTGTTTCACAAAAATGTACAAACTTCACACATTTTATTGATAACTAGTGAGCAGTTTACTGACTTTTGGTGTCAGATACCAGAAAAGATATATCACCGTTTACTTATCCAGAAGTAAGCTCTAGCAATGTTGCTAGTGCTCCAAATGATATAGTGTATTTGTCGTTTTAGTGAACTATCACTTTAACAATTGTGTAACGAACATGAATTAGCATGTTTGATGATGTGATTTGGAAAAAATGAAGGGTGTTATCTTTATTGAATCATTACATGTCTATACTTCTTTTTGATTGACCTTTAAATAATTTTAACGTTCTGTGCCGGCTAGTGTTCGACCACATGGCTGAACCCAGATTGACATTTCCGAACTACAAGGCTCTATCTGCGATTGCACCACCCTACGAAAACAGATTTACAAATGTCTCAGGAATTTGATACTCTGCACTTCAGGTACCTTTAAGATGAGGACCTTAATAACTGGTGATGAAAGAAGAATTCACTACAAAACAGTTCTGAGACCTGGGATGTGAATACTTTGATACTCAATATCTCAGAACTATGCTTTGCACAGATATAACCTTATAGTCAATTAGTTATAGACTGTCCTCACAGGGTACATAGTCACCCCCTCGTCAGAACACATGGTCAGCGGAGTTGGAGTCCACATTCTATTTCAATCCAGTCAATTCAGGGAACTGAAATTATAATTCCAATTCCAATTTTACCCAATGCTTCTTCACGAGAACAATGTCAGTCTACTTCCTGAACTGACAGAATTGAAATGAAACTGACCCCAAGATTGATTAACATCTTGGCCATGTACTGTTATAATCTCCACCCGGCACAGCCAGAAGAGGACTGGCCACCCCTCATAGCCTGGTTCCTCTCTAGATTTCTTCCTAGGTTTTGGCCTTTCTAGGGAGTTTTTCCTAGCCACCGTGCTGCTACACCTGCATTGCTTGCTGTTTGGGGTTTTAGGCTGGGTTTCTGTACAACATTTTGTGACATCAGCTGACGTAAGAAGGGCTTTATGCACACATTTGATTGATTGATGATTACAGTTTTTTACAATCACTTTGGCACTAATTTCGGAACCTTGATGTCCTTTTTCAAAACTCTAGACACAAAACTCACAACCAATGATCAAAATGCAAATTTTTCAAAACTCTAACACTTTTTCCAATTGCTTGGATACAATACACATAAAGCTAAGATCATTTGTTCATTGAACTAAAATCACCTGTTCAAAATGACACAACTTAACATCAAAGTATTACCATTTCAAAACATTGCATCTGAAATGACTGTCTATTACAGTAATTTCATTACAATGATCTAACTATCAATTGATACAACTGCTCAAAATGATAAGTAACTGTTTCGTTACTCTTAATGCGTAGTTTTATGGAAACTTACGAACAACATTCCATGTTGAGATCATGAAAGTTTCAGGATAATGAGATCCGTTGACATCAATTACCGTGGAACATGACCCAATCGGACTACATTATCTATGGATGTAATGTTTCATCATCATTCTTTATCAGACACTGTTTCTATGGTCCCATGTACCACTTTTCCAGACCATGTTTTCAGATTTTGACATTACTGTACAATCACCGGCCACTTTATTAGGTACAGCTATCTAGTACTGGGTAGGACCCCCTTTTTCCTCCACAACAGCCTGAATTATTCACAGTGTTGTACGTTAAGAGATGCCCTTGTTTTAAACAGCTGTTATTTGACCATTTGTGGCCTTTCTGTTAGCTTGAATGAGTCTGGACATTCTCCTCTGACCTCTCTCATTAACAAGGTGTTTTGTCCGCAAAACAGCCTCTAACTGATTGTGTTTTGTTTATCGCACCATTCTCTGTAAACTCTAGAGACTGTAGTGTGTAAAATTCCCAGGAAGGCAGCTGAGCGCTTTCTGAGATTCTGGAATCACCATGTGTGGCATCAACAATCTTACAACGGTCAAAGTTGCTTAGATTACCCATCTTGCCCGTTCTAATGTTTGGTCAAACAACATCTAAAGCTCTCTACTCTATATACTCTATATATTGAGTTGCAGGCAGCCACATGATTCGCTGTTCGAATGTAAACTTCCTTGATGAGCAAAATCAGGTCTGTAGAGCTGATGGCATGACCTATGTCATTGTGTGGGCTAATGTCAGGTTCCACCATGCTCAAAGGGTGCAAGCATGGTTTCAGGCCCAACCACAATATACCACCCTGTACTTACCCCCATACGCTCCTTTCCTTAACCCGGTTGAGAAATCTTTCTCCACATGGAGGTGGAAGAGTATATGATAGGCGCCCTCACGAACAAGCCGCCCTTCTCAAGGCCATGGTTGACGCATGCAATGACATCACGGCAGACCAGTGTCAGTCCTGGTTTAGCCATGCCCGCAGATTCTTCCCAAGATGTTTGGCTAATGAAAACATCCATTGTGATGTGGATGAGAACCTATGGCCAAATCCACAAGACAGAGTTGATGGAAATTTTAGAAGTACAGTAATCAATATTTTGTTTTGCTTTTTACAGTAAGCCAGGTGAGGAACACTGCAGTGATTTTTTTACAGTAAGCTAGGTGAGGAACACTACAGTGATGTTTTACAGTAAGCCAGGTGAGGAACACTACAGTGATGTTTTACAGTAAGCCAGGTGAGGAACACTGCAGTGATGTTTTACAGTAAGCCAGGTGAGGAACACTACAGGGATGTTTTACAGTAAGCCAGGTGAGGAACACTACAGGGATGTTTAACCGTTTTTTTTTTTAACTGTTTTTTATTTTTTTGTTGCTAATTATTTTTGCTTTGATTCAAAGAACCAATGTTGTGATTTTATTGGATTTCATCAATAAATGTCATATTTTGTTCAAGGATTCCACTGTGTCTGTAGTATTCTCTCTACTACTTATTTTACAGTGATGTATTTACGTGTAGTAGCATAATTAAACATGTATCACATATTTTGTACTACGATATTTAATCATTGTACAAACAACTACACATCGGAACTATCGGTATCTTGTGTGTGGGTGATTTAAAACGAATGTTCCTATGGTATTTCATGATAAATGAGTTATTTGAACCAATGATTCTGCAAGCGCAAGGTTTCTTTAAAGATATGAATGCACAATACAATGTTTTGAACATTGGACAGCCTGTGTTACAAGTGATGACCGTTTTGAGTTTTGTGTCTAGAGTTTTGACAAATGACCACAAGGTTCTGAAATTAGTGCCAAAGTGATTGTTAAAAACTGTAACAGGAAAAACTAGCCTTGGCCTTGGTGGTTGTGAAGTAGCAATAAGAGCCAGGCCCCCCCAGTCACTGTGAGCCTGTTCCAGCCTCCACACCTCCCCGAGAGGAGCGCCCTGCCACCCCTGCTCTCCTGCACCAGATTTATGGTACATTTCACACTTTGCCACAATCGGTGGAGGGAGCCATTGATCTGCACCCAGCACTGCAATGTTAATTTTGCAGCATCTTTGAATGAGCAAGATAAATGTGCTCCGGGGTCTCCAGAAGTGGATGACGTGTGTGTTTGTCCGTGCGTGTGCGTGTGCGTGTGCGTGTGTGTGTGCATGTGTGTGTGCATGTGTGTGTGTGTGCGTGTGTGTGTATTTATGTGTGTGTGTGTGTGCGTGTGCGTGTGTGTGTGTGCATGTGCATGTGTGTGTGTATTTATGTGTGTGTGTGTGTGTGTGTGTGTGTGTGTGTGTGTGTGTGTGTGTGTGTGTGTGTGTGTGTGTGTGTGTGTGTGTGTGTGTGTGTGTGTGTGTGAGAGAGTTTGCTTGTGTGGGAATTTGAGGGGATGGAGTGTTAATCAGCTGCCAGGAAATGAACATTTGAATGTTTTCAGTGTTGGGGCCGGGTTACATGAGATTGAGGGGAGCAGGAAGGGGTATGGGGTATAGTCTAGTCCAGCACCTTCACATGCTTAAAATTCTGGGTATTAGGAGGGCCATGATTTCAGGAGGGCCATGATAGGAGGGCCATGATTTCAGGATGTCTTCCGACGGCCTCCTGTGGTTTTGTTGATTGAGTCTTAAATTAAAAAATCAACGGCAGGCAATCTATATGTGTACAAAGTGCCACCTCCCCCCGTCAAGCTGATAGACTGTCAGTTCCACTCCAGGGGCTGAGATGGCCGGCCATGGTCACGGATTGTATCTGGGTGTGTTTAGCAGGGTGAGAGCACTGTGCTGTTTAATCTGGGCGGGTCTATTGTAATTATCACCAACACAAACAGGGAAGAGTCATTTCACGCCTGTGACCAGGTGAGGGGGTGTGACCTTGCTGATAACGCTGACCACGGGCTCGGGTCCGTCTGTTGTGTGTCCGTGCGTGTGCCTGTACAGGTGTGCAGTTTCACCGCCCTATTCCTTAACCTGCATGATACCGATAGTGTATCTTTCTGTAACCCGTTTTCACATTGGCTTTGCCTCTTCTCTATCATCTATTCTCGATAGTCTACAGCCACACACACACACACACACACAAAAGCCTGTCAGTAGTTCTACGAAAGAGGACAGGATGAGGTCACAACAAAGCTACTCCTTTCTCAACTTCTTTACCTGTCAATTACATCCTCCTCTTAGCAGATTCTTTTATCCAAAGTGACTTACAGGCGTGGCGTACATGCATTTTACATAGGGGTTGGGAACAGGAGTGAAAGGACCCAGTCTAGATATTCTTTAAACCAAGGAACACGCTAACAGCGCTAACCATGCAAAATGCTAGCAGCTCGTGAGCTTCAGAGAGAGAGAGAGAGGCTTTGCTTTAGCTTTAACTCAACCCAGTCTTGTGGCTCCCCAACTTTATTGGGTTAGGGCTAATTATTTTTAATGCGCACTGTTGTAAACTATTATTTCAGGAAGACCCCAAGTGTAATCAGCCACGGCCTTGTTTATATAAACTGGGAAAATTGGCTAACGACACTGGGGCTAAAGTGCATTTCTTTTTTTGTTGCCTCGGCCTAGTCAAAGAGTGTTTGTTCAGTTGCAGATGGGCTGTAAATCAAACTCACTGTAGCATTAAAGCGACTCAGCTCAGAGACTCAGCCTTTTGTTTCACATTGAGACTCGGAGCTCTTGACCCCGAACGAATCAACCACCAAACATATGCCACTGAAATTGACTTTACAATCTAACAAAATGTCCATCATTTCATCCTCTGGCACCGCGACAACCCATCTAATATCTGTTGACGCGGATGTACCATTCTGTCCCCTCGACTAAAATGGTCTCTGTCAGTGTCACTCCTCCCATTGACACCAATGCAGCAGTGAAAAAGAGTCATTGAGTCTTGACCATGAAAGGCATTACGGGGTCTATTTCTGCCCGCCTCTGTATTAGGCAGCTCTAAAGCTCATGTCAATTGCCAGTTTTCCAGTGGGGGGAGCAGGGAGGATCTCAGTGGCGCTGGCAGGCAGTGCACCCACCCTCAGCCTTGGGCCTGTAATCTCCGATTAGGGGGTGGATCAAAGCCTGGATTTAATCTGGGCCACTGGGCAAGGGCGGGTATTATGGCACCATGGCACCGTGTGTTGTGTTTGCCCTCACCGCACACACACACACGCACGCACACACACACACACACACACACACAAAAAATCCACTTTGTCTACCTGTCGCCTGTGCCAATGTAGCGATCTGAGTGTGAACGCACCACGTCTGTCTGGCTGCAGTGTGGCCACAGGCGATGTTGAGCAGACAGAGACACTGACACTGAAAGAGGAAGGAGTCTAAATGACTAAATGCAGAGCTGGGATTAGAGATGGGTGAGGGCTGACAAAGGCAAAAGCTCCCATAACCTCCGCTCTCCTCCCCCGATTCTCTCTCTCTCTCTCTCTCTCTCTCTCTCTCTCTCTCTCTCTCTCGCTCTCTCTCGCTCTTTCTCTCACATACACACGCTGACACACATGCAGTCACACACGCAAACACACACGCAGACACCCACAAAGTGCATCCTACCATAATGATAGGGATATGAGAGGAGAACATCTTTGCACAGCTCTAGCCAGCGATTTCCCCCTCTGGCTCGGCATTAAGTTTAACCGGCGTGTAATCCTACCCCCGTACACACTCGCCTCCAGTGCAGCTTCATCATAAACAATTAACCTACCGTAAAGTTCCCTCTATGCCACTAAAGGCATTCACCCTGGTTTTATTTTTCAGACATTTTTGTCAAACTTGCTAATCAGCTTTTGCAACCCATTAACTCGATTGTAACGCTCTGAACTGGATAATTTGCCTTTGTAGGCTTGCCGTGATGCTCCTGATATACTGTGTAATTATTAATTGCCCCTGTAGTAGAAGTAAATATAGACAGATAGAAAATAGTCATATTTCTCATACAGTATAGTGAGACGAACAATTAAATTGCCGGTGGATCACAATAAAAATGCTTTAGTTCAGCTGGCCGATGGCCTCACTACTTGAGGGTAAATTCGGCTAGTTGTTTTTGCAGCAGGCAATTTGAAAGATGCCTCAAGCGTGAGTTTGAACACTACTCCAAATTCCAGTTGGCCCCTGTTCTCCAAACCCCAGCCCAAGGCTAAGTTCTGAATGACTATGAAGGAGTAAAGGAAAGCGGACCTCTCTGACTCTCTTTCTATCTTTTTCTCACCCACACTTTCTTTCTGTTTCACACACACTTCACATGTACAGGCACACACACACACACACACACACACACACACACACACGCACGCGCACGCGCGCGTGCGCGCGCACACAAGCACACACACACACACGCACACACTTCACATGTACAGGCACACACACACACACTTCACATGTACAGGCACACACACACACACACACACACACACACACACACACACACGCACGCGCGCGCGTGCGCGCGCACACAAGCACACACACACGCACACACGCACACACGCACACACGCACACACGCACACACGCACACACGCACACACGCACACACGCAGGCACGCACACACGCAGGCACGCACACACATGCTTTGGGTGGTTGAAGTCAGAGCGGTCAGGTCTTGGCTCAGGCCGGTCTGGGACAAAGCGCTATGTTTGTGAGGTCCGCTCGCCCTCAAAGGCTCTCTTGTCAAGGGAGGCTCAGAGAGAGCACTGGGGGAGCATAGCCCAGCAAAAGGCCAGCCATTTATCATAGTCCCCCCAAATGAAAGAGCCCAAATGTCTGTTTTTCCCCCTCCCCTCCTCCCTCTCTCTCTCTCTCCTCTCTTTTTTTCTTCTCTCCTTCCCTCATCTTCTTTCCTCCCCTTTGTCCACTTTCAGCGGGGCTGGGATAGCAGCGCGGGCCGTAACGGCGCAACGCGAGGCCATTTGGCCTGCTCTCTCACGCTAAGGCCTTGCCGCTCCTTTGTTTTGCGCTGGGTGATTTGTCAGGCAGCGGTGGCAGAAGTCGAGCCCCTGAGGTTGAAAGGCTATGACCCCAGGAGTGCTGAGTATGAGGCCATAATAGCCCCAGGGCCAGAAGAATGGCCGTCCGCCCGGGACAGGACATCACAAAGGCCTGATCTGCATACTTCAGGTAGGGCCCCGTTATAGGAACTGACAGGGGTGTGACGGCCTGAATGGCGTAGGAGGGGGGGCTGGATGGGGGGGGGGGGTGTTGTGGGTTACTAGTGGGAACCTCGTCCACTGCCTCCACTCTACCAGGCTCTCTGTAAAAACCAATAACAACTAATCTCTCCCAACATAATAAACAAAATAGTAAACAATGGTATTGTTTACCCGTTTGTGTGTGTGGCCCCTCTGGGCCTTTGTGTGGGCTGCTGGGCTGAAAACAGGCAGGCCAGAGGGTTCAACCACACACACATAGGAGGCTGACAGCTGACACACTGGGCCCAGCTCCTTGCCCTGTCTTCTCCAGGCCTCTCTCTCTCTCTGTCTCTCACTCTGTCATTAAAGAAAGAAACACTTTCTCTCACTGTTTGTTTGTTTTACTTGTTCCCACCTCCCTGGAGGGAGTAGGAACAGCAACAGAGCCCATTTTCAGCTGGCCGCCTGCCTTTTCCCCAGAACACATTGCATATCCTCTCTCTCTCGCTCTCTCGCTCCCCTGTCTCAGGCCAGCAGTATTAACAGCAGTTAATACACAATATAAACATTTGTAAATGTTTCCTTTCTGAATGACTTCCCTCATAAATGGTGTATGTTTGTGTTGTGTTTGTATCATTCACAAGGGATTTTTTTGTACGGCTGTTAATTTGGTCTCTGTGCACGTCTTGGAATGGGAACATGTGAACCCAGGGATAAGGGGTGCGTCAAATGAAATCACAAGTGTGTGTGTCTGTGTGTGTCTGTGTGTGTCTGTGTGTGTGCGTGCCACAGAAAGAGAGCGAGAGAGACTCATGCGATGGCCAATGACACACGCTGAGACACAGAGCTGACACGCAGAACCTTAACAGTAATACAAACTGTGTGTTGCTTAATCTTTTCAACAGGATTTCTGTGTTCAAATATCGAACACAGCTACTCCAAGATTTCCGGATGCACACATGGATTTTTACATAGCAACCTCTTTCCATGACTGAACCATATAAACATGTTGTAATGCCCATAGGAGTACCATCCATAGATGGCTCGGGTTGAGTCATCAACCTTTGCTCACATTACAACAAAACATTGGCAGGCATTGGAAGCAGACAAAGTGTTCTAAAAATACAAGAGGGAGATGTTGCAGGGTTGAAGGCCTTTCAGCGATAGCTGCCGTGTCCTTGCTCTATGTCTGGAAGCATTTATGATCCACCAACGCTTCCCGTAAGATGAGAGAGAAAAAACACCCACCTCCAGGAATGTAGCATGGCCTCCAGCCTGGGTCGAGCGTACCGACACACACACCCATTCCTCCTTCCATCCATTGTCACACACTGCTTATCATCACAACACAACATAGCCGTGCACACAGTGACTGAGCTAGCTGGGATGTGTTCACAGAGTGGGACCCTGCCAAGGCTACAGTCAGTGCAATTATCAAGCAATTACAGTCATGATCTCCAATTCAATCTGCTTCGGCCTTGTTAGCAGCAGGGTTGCATCACCATTGTTCCGAGAGGAACGGAACCTCTCAAATGGCACAAGGTGAACACTTTGAAAGAGAGAGGGAAATCGTAGTCTTAGAGGATTTGTAAGGCGGAGGTGAAGTTGTAAACAACACTCAGCTATATCCTTGCTCTTGCTCTGTGTGTGTGTGTGTGTGTGTGTGTGTGTGTGTGTGTGTGTGTGTGTGTGTGTGTGTGTGTGTGTGTGTGTGTGTGTGTGTGTGTGTGTGTGTGTGTGTGTGTGTGTGTGTGTGTGTGTGTGTGTGTGTGTGTGTGTGTGTGTGTGTGTGTGAGTGAGTGGGTGTGCCTACGTGTGTAGGCAGAGGAATGCCCTGGACTGAGTGGCTAGCAATTTCATACAGTGTTTGGTGCAAGGAGAGTGAGAGAGAGAGAGAGAGAGAGAGAGAGGGAAGATGAATGGTCTCTAAGATGAATGCACGCAGGTCAGGCCGGGACGACCCCCACTCTATGCCGCCCCACTACCATGACATCAGAACAGAAGGGGAAAACATCCCCTCTTTTGTGGCGGGGCTAATTTAATTTGTACCTTCCAACGAGGGGTAAACATGTTTGAACTGTCTGTCTGGGCCCTCTGTTGCCCGTTTGGGGTTCTCACGGGAAACTTCCACCAAGCAGGATATTGGAAACTGCATCGCAACTTCACTTTTCTAAACTAATCTAATTGTTGTACTCTTTTCTTTCACTCCCTCGCTCCCCTCCATCTGTTCTCCTGTGGTCTGGCTGCGCTGTCGCTCCCTGCCGTCCGGGCTGTGTGCTACTCCGACTCCTCTCATCCCACTGGGATGGTCCCTGTGACCTTCTCTGTGTCGGTCTGGAATTTGACGTCAAAGGTCTTGTTGCTAGGAATGGGGTTTTGTTTGGTAACAAATATGACCCCTTCCCCTTCTCTCTCGCTCTCTCTCTCTAACTCCCTCTTTCTGCTTTTCTGTCTCTCCGTCTCTCGTTCCTCTCTTCTGCCCCCTGCTCTCCTCTCTGTTCTCTCACTGGTTATCTCATGTATTATTTCAGTCTACAGGGGCTTTAGTGGAAATGAAACATGTCTGCCAAGCCTCACCGGGCATGCTCATATTCAGTGTAATTACTAGACAGAGAATCCAGGCTGCAATGGGTATCTATAAATCTGGGATCTCTCACCATTGGCTTTTGAAACCCTACTCTGCATTCTGACACCTAACCTTTCACACCGCCGGGGCTGCTGGGAGTGACCTCTGACCCCCTCTCCGAGTCTGCCAGCCCTGCTCAGTCTGACCTCGCCGAGACACATGACCCCCCGAGTCACAGCTGTGCCTGATCTGTCCTCAGGGGCCGGAAAGGAACATGTCAAATGTATATGTGTGTGTGCGTGTGTGTGTGTTTACTTGTCTTTTTGTCGAGTGAAACTTTTTGTGTAAGGTACCATGCAGCGCACAGACCCCCCCCCCCCCCCCGCCCTCCCCCGCGCAATCAACTTTGTTGAAATACTTTGAGTTTCCTTGTAGGCCTATTTGGCGGGGAAACATGTGAAGCCAGCTGTATAGCCTCTTGTCTGTTTCTGTTTATGAGTATTTTATTAAAGAATATGAAACAATGTTGTGTCTGTTTTATGCATATCATTAAATCACACAAAGGTCTTGTTTATATGGGCTAAAATATATATGTTCGTATGGGCTATAGCATACCACATTTCTTATCTGTTATGAAAATTAAATATTTAATGCGCCCATTTTTTTAGGGGTAAAAGGCTGACATTTCAGTTAAAACAGACTCTTTGTCACATGACTATAGAAATAGAAACGTTGTGATTTTAGAGACACAAATTAACAACAGACTATGATTAAAGGGCGACACTGGGCTCTCACCATCATCATCATTATCATTATTCACGTTATTCCAATTCAAGTCACAATGATCAGTTTTGCTATTGTCATCAGTGAGAAGGCTTTCCGACACGTTGGTAGACCTACCAACGAAAATGTTTATGTAAATGTCTGCCTTGTCCCCTACATTTGAACAGTCTAATAAGTCAATTTAATATAGGACCTCACAAAATCCATATGGCCTATGTCATTAAATTTAGTCTCATTATGATACAGAAAATTTTGAAAATTAGAAAATTACAGAACTGTAATATCTTATGTTTCACAGAGTCGTGGCTGAACGACGACATGAATAACGTACAGGTGGCGGTCTATGTATATTTGTAAACAACAGCTGGTGCACGATATCTAAGGTTTTGCTCGCCTGAGGTAAGCTGATAAGCATGATACAGCATGATAAGCTGTAGACCACCCGATCGACCCGATTAATCTTGAGTGTTTTCGTCTATATTTTTCGCAGCTGTCTATTTACCACCACCGATGCTGGCACAAAGACCGCACTCAATGAGCTGTATATGGCCTTCAGCAAACAGGAAAACGCTCATCCAGAGGTGGCACTCCTAGTGGCCGGGGATTTGAATGCAGGGAAACTTAAATCCGTTTTTTACCTCATTTCCACCAGCATGTTAAATGTGCAACCAGAGGGAAAAAACTCTAGACCACCTTTACTCCGCACACAGAGATGCGTACAAAGCTCTCCCTCGCCCTCCATTTGACCATAATTCTATCCTCCTGATTCCTGCTTACTAGCAAATATGGAAGCAGGAAGCCCCAGTGTCTCGGTCAAAAAAAAGTGGTCAGATGAAGCAAATGCTAAGGTACAGGACTGTTTTGTGAGCACAAACTGGAATATGTTCTGGGATTCGTCCGATGGCATTGAGGAGTACGCCACATCAGTCACTGGCTTTAACAATAAGTGCATCGACGACATCGTCCCCACAGTGACTGTATGTATATACCCCAACCAGAAGCCATGGATTACAGGCAACATCAACACTGAGCTAAAGGGTAGAGCTGCCACTTTCAAGGTGCTGGTCTCTCACCAGGAAGCTGATAAGAAATCACGCTATGCTATCCAACGAACCATCAAACAAGCAAAGCGTCAATACAGGACTATGACCGAATCAAACTAAACTGGCTCCGACGCTCACCGGATGTGGTAGGGCTTGCAAACTATTACAGACTGCAAAGGGAAGCACAGCCAAGAGCTGCCCAGTGACACGAGCTTACCATACGAGCTAAATTACTTCTACTTCTAAATTACTTGGAGGCAAGTAACACTGAAACATGCATGAGTGCATCAGCTGTTCTGGATGACTGTGTGATCACACTCTCCGCAGACGAGTAAGACCTACAGGTCAACATTAACAAGGCAGCAGGGCCAGACGGATTACCAGGACGTGTAATCCGAGCGTACGCTGACCAGCTGGCAAGTCTTCAATGACATTTTCAACCTCTCCCTGTCTGAGTCTGTAATGCCAACATGTTTCAAGCAGACATACATAGTCCCTGTGTCCAAGTCTATAGCCACGTCTGTAGCCATGAAGTTCTTTGAAAGGCTGGTCATGGCTCACATCAACACTATTATCCCAGAAACCATAGACCCACTCCAATTTGCATACACCCCCAACAGATCCACAGATGATGCAATATCTATTGCACTCCACACTGCCCTGTTACACCTGGACAAAAGGAACACCGATGTGAGAATGCTTTTCACTGACTACATCTCAGCGTTCAACACCATAGTGCCCTCAAAGCTCATCACTAAGCTAAGAACCCTGGGACTAAACACTTCCCTCTGCAACTGGATCCTGGACTTCCTGACGGGACGCCCCCAGATGGTAAGGGTAGGTAACAACACATCCGCCATGCTGATCCTCAACATGGGGTCCGCTCAGGGGTGCGTGCTCAGTCCCCTCCTACACCCCCTGTTCACTCATGACTGCACGGCCAGGCACGACTCCAACACCATCATTAAGTTTGTTGATGACACAACAGTGATCACCTGATCACAGACAACGATGAGACAGCCTATAGTGAGGAGGTCAGAGACCTGACAATGTGATGCAAGGACAACAACATCTCCCTCAACATGATCAAGACAAAGGAGATGATTGTGGACTACAGGAAAAGGAGGACCGAGCACGCCCCCCATTCTCAACGAAGCTTCAAGTTCCTTTGTCTCCACAACACCAACAAACTAACATGGTCCAAGCACACCAAGACAGTCATGAAGAGAGCACAACAAAACCTATTCCCCCTCAGGAGAGTGAAAAGATTTGACATGGGTCCACAGATCCTCAAAAGGTTCTACAGCTGCACCATCGAGAGCATCCTGACGGGTTGCAGCACTGCCTTGTATGGCAACTGCTCGGCCTCCGACAGCAAAGCACTACAGAGGGTAGTGCGTACGGCCCAGTACATCACTGGGCTCAAGCTTCCTGTTTTCCAGGACCTCTTTCCAGGCAGTGTCAGACGAAGGCCCAAAAAATTGTCAAAGACTCCAGCCACCCTAGTCATAGACTGTTCTCTCTGCTACCACACGGCAAGCGTTACCGGAGTGCCAAGTCTAGGTCCAAGAGGTTTCTAAACCGCTTCTAATCCCAAGGCGTAAGACTCCTGAACAGCTAATCAAATGGCTACCCAGACTATTTACATTGTCTGACCTCCCCCCTTTTTACGCTGCTGCTACTCTGTTATTATCTATGCATAGTCACTTTAATAACTCTACCTGTACATATTACCTCAACTACCTCGACTAACCGGTGCCCCCACAAATTGACTCTGTACTGGTACCGCTGTTTATAGCCTCGCTATTGTTATTTTACTGCTCTTCTTTAATGATTTGTTACTTTTATTTATTATTTTTTTTAAAGGTATTTTTCTTAAAACTGCATTGTTGGTTAAGGGCTTGTAAGTATGCATTTCACTGTAACATGCTGAGCAGACCAGACAAGTCGCGTGGGCGAGCGTTGCAAAATACATCTAGAATGACATGTTATTCAATTATCGCACCTAACCTGCTCACGCGCGCCAGAAGCGTCTGAGTTGCCAAGGGCTAAAATAGAGGTCATTCCTATTTCTGACGCAGATCGCGCTGAAAGTCCTGCCTCTCCCATCTACTCATTGGTTTATAGAAGCAGGTCCCCTTGTGCCATCTCCTCATTGGTTATACCCACGTGGGTGATTGAAATACAAAATGTTTTGCCGGTTGTCATGGTAAAAGTGTAGATGCCAATCACCATACAATGTCGAAGATGAAAAAGCCTGGAAGGAAGAGAGATGACTAGAAATTATTTGGTTGGCCGTTATATGTGTGGATTAATTAGAGTAGAAGTAGAGAGTAGAAGACCTTGTGCATTTCAGGTAAAATAACAACTCAATGTTTATATCCCAGGACAAATTAGCTAACAACAGCAAGCTAGCTAAATAGGACAAATTAGCTAGCAAGTGCAAGCTAACTAGCTAAATTGCCATACATGTTAAATGCTTTTCGACCTGTCCCCAAATTAATGTCATTGGTTCAGAGTTTGTTTTGATATTTTAACCTGCGTGTCGTGATTGCGTTTGGTGTAGGGGGACAAAATAAATGCATGCACGATAGCGCACGATGGTTTGGGTTCCGTGTTAGGTCTCCACCTGTTGTATTCGGCGCATGTGACAAATAACATTTGATTTGATTTGATTTGTAGTCTGCTTTTAACCTTCAGCCTTTATATAACCATATGAATTAATGTATATTCAATATTCTGCTCAAATGAACAGATTTACATGTACGTAGGCCTAGGTTACAATATTCACTTTTTGGGGCCATAACTGAACCACTTTCTGTAGGCTATGTATACAATATTCTGCCCACTTGAACAAATGTGTATTCAATATTTCTAGCCTTATGTGATTGAATGAAAAGCAGTTAAAATACACACTGAGAGTGTGCGTGAGTGTCTGTGGGTTGGCCCTGCACGGACTCTCTCAGGGGATACACAAAGAGATAGGTGGGTTACAACAACAAGGTCTCTCTGACACGGAGGCCATGACACCGAGAGAATCAGGGTCAGACAGTCTATCAATCAACCCAGAGGTCAGCCACCCCATAATGGGACTGTGTCTGTTCTGGATGCTAATGTCATCTGTTAAAAACATACTCATGGATGATAAATCACAATATTGATCCTGAATGCTACATTCCCTTTACAATCACGAGGAGTAGGGTCTGAAATACATGTGTTGGAGAGCATAGAGCTTTAACATCCACAACAGCAACCACTCTCTGGATTGAGTCAGTTATTTATTTGATTTTTAACCTTTATTTAACTAGGCGAGTCAGTAAGGAATAAACTCCTATTTACAATGACTTCCTAACCCGGCCAAACCGGGACGACGCTGGGCCAATCACGGCCGGTTGTGATGCAGCCTGGAATCAAACCACGGTCTGTGGTGACGCCTCTAGCACTGAGATGCAGTGCCTTAGACCGCTGCGCCACTCGGGAGCAAAGGTCACTTGGAAATGTGTGTTGTTGTTGTCGTTGTGTTATGGCAGTAACCTCCAAGAGCCAAGGGGGCCAAGGGCTCCATGGTCCGTGGCCCGAGGTGTTTTGGGGTTGGTGTGGAGACACTGTGCTGGGATGTGTGTTGCACCGTTGCCCCCCTCCACTGGTGCTCCTAGCCCATATCTGACCAACCCAGAGCCCAGGGCCTCTCTGACCTGCAGCTGTGTTGACTGTCAACACAGTGCTGTGTTAGGACAGCTGGGAGAACAAGAGCGCTAGGGCGGAGGAGTAGACCACATCCATACACACACACACACACACACACACACACACACACACACACACACACACACACACACACACACACACACACACACACACACACACACACACACACACACACACACACACACACACACACACACACACACACACACACACACACACTCACACTCACACTCACAGGCACAAGCACGCTCCCACACACGCATGCGCATACAGCCTCTACACATGTGCATAGCACGCATGCGCACACACGCACACATTATAGCATTGCTACACATAGACTTGTGTGTTTTCGACCAATGTTGAACCCTTGTAATCACGGGGGCTAACGACATACCTCATGAAGGTCACACACTGCTCCATTACTCTCGCCTTAACAGCGTAGAGCAGCATACGTGTGTGTGTGCGTGTGAATGAGAGAGAAAGACCCTACAATCCGTGCACTTCTAAGACCCCACTCCTTGTCACTACACACTCAACCTTTACAAAAAAAAACGTGACCACTAACCATCGACTTATCCCCGACTCCCCATAACACCTCCTGACCAGTGGTTTGACAGCCCAATTTCAGCCCTCCCTCCCTCCTCCAGCTGGTACTTTGGGACTGGCCCTGACTCACACAGCCTATATCCTGTCCATGTGCATCCCCTCCCCTGCATGGGAACCTGCTTCATGGGAGCCAACAAACACCCTGCATACTTGTGGTGGGACTCTCAGCATGGGCTCTACTGTTAAGGCTGCCTGGGGGAACTCCACTTGTATCATAGGGCACATCCCCTATGATGCATTAGGACTTTAGGCAAATAAAATAGCTGTGGGATATCCATTGGTGCTTTGTATGGTGTGGGATTTGAACAGTTTCTTCGAATAAGCCAAATTATTCAAAGCAAAAGGTGGCGTTCTTCCAGTGTCTGGGACCTTCTCCTTTGTCTGTAAAGTTGAAATCCTTGATGACTAAACTGCCACAACGGTTTGCAATATTACAATGAGCAAAGAAGTTACTGCAGGCAACAAACACATACCCCCCCGGACGTCATAATGTACTGTCAGAATATGTACTGTCATTCATCACCTCCGCTTTTGTCAACGAATCAAAAACAACAACATAGACTGTAAGGTCGGGTAGTGGCGCTGTTCCCCCCTACTGCGGATTCCATCTTTTCATCAGGGATCTGTCTAACGGGTCTCTTCGGATACCGGTGTGGCTAACTCAATCAGAGTGAGACCTTTTATTCTGACACAGGTATTGACACCTCATAATTGGCATTGACACAACATACCTGGGCCTCAAGGGCATCGTCGTAAGACGATATTGGCATCCTGCTTTGGCCATTGACGCCATGTCGCATCTGCTGAGGGCTTTCCCCACTCTGGGCGCTTGTACCGAAGAGACACGCTACACCCGGCAGAACAGCGACACCTCAGTGAACTTACATGGTCCTTTTTCACCAATGGGATTGTTTCCATAGCCCCTCACTATCTGCTCCAGATATGGTATGGTTGCCATGGAAACACAAGTTTAAGAGAGAGAAAAAAAAGACTGTAGGAAAGCTATAGTGAGTGAGAGGCCCTGGTTTGTCTCCCCCCCCCCTTCTCAACCACTGTGTGCGATCAATATCATTCATCCACACAACTCAACACCACTGGAGCCTACAGGGAAGGATGAAGAGACATGGGGGAATGTCAACATGTCGAGCCTGGAGTAGTCCGAAGCAATGATACATGTCACACATCATATGGATGAGAACAGAGAGAAGGAGGGAGGAGAGAGGGAGGGGGAAAGACATAGATAAGTCAGGAATGAGGTAGAGGGAGGGAGGGAGGGAGCCTCGTACCAAACCATGAGTAAAGCAACTGCAGGGGGCCTTTTCCTATGGGTTGAATAGATCCAGCTCATATCATCATAACATTATTGTCTGTCTGCACAAAACTGTACTACCAGGCTATAGGTTTTTGGTTCCCAAAGGCCTCTGGTGAGATGTGAATAGTTATGGCTGGTTATGGGGTAGCAAAAGGACACCCAGCATGTTAATAACCAGCAGTCTAGCCTCTAAGGTATTATCAATACACCCAGGACTGGGTAAGAGGTGACAAACAGGGAAAAAGGAGTCAAATAATCCTGTGATTTGATCCTCGGTAATAGTCCACAAAGACTTCTATAAATCCCTCACCTCCCGTTGGCTTTTCTCTCGGTGCCGAAGAAAAAATAAAATCATATAAAACACCTATTTTTCCTTTCCTGTACTTTTTCCCTGGGAAGTCAATATGTTGAACATTATCCATTTGGTTGAGGAGTGATGAGCTGACAAGGAGTTCACAGCACCTGCTGGTGACCTTTTCCTGAAGACAGGGGCCTGCCTATTTTGACAGCCCCAGCTCCAGCTGCAGCGCCACAGCCTCACATGGGATATCCATAATCACAGTGATCTTGCATCAGAGAGAGAGAGAGAGAGAGAGAGAGAGAGAGAGAGAGAGAGAGAGAGAGAGAGAGAGAGAGAAAGAAAGAAAGGGAGAGAGAGACAAGAGAGAGAGCGAGAGAGAGAGAGAGAAAGAAAGAGAGAGAGAGAGAGAGAGAGAGATGAGAGCGAGAGAAAGAAAGAAAGGGAGAGAGAGAGATGAGAGAGAGAGAAAGAAAGAAAGGGAGAGAGAGAGAGAGAGAGAGAGAGAGAGAGAGCGAGAGAGAGAGTAAAAAAGAAAGAAAGAAACAAAGGGAGAGAAAGAGATGAGAGAGAGAGAAAGAAAGGGAGAGAGAAAGATAGAGAGAGAGAGAGAGAGAGAGAGAGAGAGAGAGAGAGAAAGAAATGGAGAGAGGGAGAGATGAGAGAGAGAGAAAGAAAGGGAGAGAGAGAGAGAGAGAGAGAGAAAGGGAGAGAGAGAGAGAGAGAGATGAGAAAGAGAGAAAGAGAGAGAGAGGAGAGAGAGAGAGAGAGAGAGAGAGAGAGAGAGAGAGAGAGAGAGATATGAGAGCGAGAGAGAAAGAAAGGGAGAGATAGACAGAGAGAGAGAGATGAGAGAGAGAGGGAGAGAGAGAGAGAGACAGAGAGAGAGAAAGAGAAAGAGAAAGAAAGAGAAAGAAAGGGAGAGAGAGAGAGAGAGTGAGATTAATTAACAATATCAATAATATCAGAAAAAATAATAATCAAGACTGTCACAAACAGGACAGTCAGTAACAACAATAGTCAAGTGTGGTTGTATTAGAAATGGAAATCAATAAGAAAATAAAGAAGGAAATAACACAAACACACTATATAGTGTATACAATAGTATGTGGACAGCCCTTCAAATTAGTGTATTTGGCTATTTCAGCCACACCTTTGTTTTCAGGTGTATAAGATCAACAATACAGCCATGCAGTCTCCACAGACAAACACTGTCAGTAGAATGGCCTTACTGAAGACCTCAGTGACTTTCAACGTGGCGCCGTCATAGCATGCCACCTCTCCAACAAGTCAGTTCATCAAATTTCCGCGCTGCTTGAGCTGCCCCGGTTAACTGTAAGTGCTGTTATTGTGAAGTGGAAACATCCAGGAGCAACAACGGCTCAGCCGAGAAGTGGTAGGCCACACCAGCTCATAGAATGGAAGCGCGAGTGCTGAAGCGCGTAGAGCGTAAAAATTGCAACACTCACTGTCGAGTTCCAAACTGCCTCTGGAAGCAACATCAGCACAATAACTGTTCATCGGGAGCTTCATGAAATGGGCTTCCATGGCAGAAGAGCCGTGCACAAGGCTAAGATCACCATGTGCAATGCCAAGCGTCGGCTGGAGCGGTGTAAAGCTTGCCGCCGTTGTACTCGGGAGCAGTGGAAATGTGTTCTCTGGAGAGATTAGTCACACTTCACCATCTGGCAGTCTGAACGACGAGTCTGGGTTTGGCAGATACCAGGAGAACGCTTCCTGCCCAATGCATAGTTCCAATTGTAAAGTTTGGTGCGGTCATTTTAAACTTCCCAAACTCAATAGCTACAGATACATAACTATTTTATCCCACAGGCCTTCAGACATTCTGAATCTCCACATGAAAGGACATGTTGTGTATATCGGTGTTATGGTTGTCACTGTTTTCAATGTTGTCGTTTTAAAAAAAAATGGTTGAACCCTGACTCCACAACACATTTTCCAATCGGGACAATAAAGATCATTTGAACTTGAATTTGAATGATGGTCTGGGGCTGTTTTTCATGGTTTTGGGCCAGGCACAAACAGTTCCAGTGTAGGGACATTCTAGACCATTCTGTGCTTCCAACTTTGGGGCAACAGTTTGGGGAAGGCCCGTTCCTGTTTCGGCATTACACTGCCCCTGTGCACAAAGCGAGGTCCATACAAAAATGTGAGGAGATCGGTGTGGAAGAACTTGACTGGCCTGCACAGTATAACTGTGTGTATAATAAGTGACCTCAGAGGTGTGTGTGGGAGGGTTGGTGTTCCATGTCAGCCAAACACTTGGCAGAGAGATATTTCTGCACTAAAGTTGACAGACATCACTCACCTACTCCCCTAAATATTTTCTTACCTCCACAACAGAGACAATTACCTTTAATAGTCCATACACTAAAGTTTCTCACACCTGTCATTCTGACCAGGGCCCGTATCCACAAAGCATCTCAGAGCCGGACGAGGATCCGTTTAGCCTTTCAGATCGTAATGACAGACGATATGGGCAGATCAGCGCTCTTACTCCGATATACTTTGTGGATACGGGCCCAGCCTTCTCCGAGATACATGTGGAAAATCTGATAACCCTGAAAATTAGTGAGAAAAATCTACAAGGACAAGATGAAATAATCGCTCTCAAGGCCCGACATTGTGATTCATGAACTGCTTCCTCAACACAGCTACGCTGTTTGGATCTAAAGCCTATAGAGCACTGGGATCTCTGCGTTGGATTGGGGCGCCCAGCAAGGTAGCAACACCCAGGCAGATTTAGGAATTGTTTGTTTGTTTCCCGTGTACGCGTCTCCCCGTACGCCTCTCGCATTAATATTCGCCCGTCGACATGCAAGCAGGCCTCCTCTCTCTCTCGCAGATTATTTAAAGACTGATTGAGATGCCAACGTCAGCCGGTTTGGAAGCGTGAAGGCAATCAGCAGGCAGATAAGGAGCTGTTACCTGAAGACGCTGCAGCCTTCCTGGTCTGTGAGTCTCTCCCTGCACTGCCTGATAACAGGCTGCTTTTAATGACCAGTGAAAGCTGGCAGGAGACGGACACTAAACAGATCAACCTCTCCTCCCCTCAGCCGGATAGCTAGGCTCCAGTGATCCAGCTAGCTACCCTCCCCTGCCTGCAGCACCGCCACAAGCACCATACTGCCAACACTTACAGCCCCGTAGCTCACATGTACACACGCACGCATGCATACACACTTATTATACACACAGTTATACAAAGAGGTGCACACAAACGCACACACACACACACACACACACACACACACACAAAAGGATGTAAACAGTCACACACAAAAGATTCACATGCGCCGCCATTTACGTCAGCACGTTCCTATAGATGCACAAATACACAATCTTGTACGTGTATACGGGAACAGACACACACCGTGTACACACCGTGTACACACCGCCTCACGGAAGCACTTAACCACACGTGAACATTGTGCAAATGTTCAGTAACTGCACATGAATTGACTCACAGACAATGCATGGCCATATTCCTCTGAGACACCAGTCTTTCTACTTGCTCTCTTACCCCTCTCTCTCACACACACACACGCACGCAACGCACGCACACACGCACACACACACACACTATATGCAGACACACTCTCTCGCTCTCTCTCCCTCTCCCCTGTCTTCCTCTAACTCTAAACCTCTATACAATATAGGTAGGCACTACCAGAGCCTGCTCCTTCTTGGCAGATGACAATTAACCAGGGATTCTCCTTGAGGGCAAAAATGTGTTGCTGTCAGATACTGTGATCCACTTGACTCTAATGTAATTATTGTAAGGAGGCTCCCCATGCCCTCGTCAGGCACAGATTAAGGGCGCTCTCGCCCACCATACGCTCTCACCTTTGGCACCTCCACTGAAACCAGGCTAACCAGCCCCACTCTGAGCCTCTTGCTCTCAGGCACGCACGCACACACGCATGCACAAACACACGCACACAGATGCACAAACACAGTATGCTCTCTCTCTCTCTCTCTCTCTCTCTCTCTCTCTCTCTCATATGGTCCAATCACATGCCTTCCTCGCGGCCTCTGCCTTTGTCTGTTTGCTCTTCTCCTCTAGGCATAGCCTGCTGATTGGCTGTCAAGGGTCAGCAAGGTGTGAGTGATTGGCTTAATGGATGGGGCCAGTGCCTCTGCTCTGGAGCCAATAAAGAGCAACGCTAGGGCCGGCACTCCCTCGTTGACCCTCGCTCCCCCCGTAGCCACGACGACACGCCTCTGCACACACAGCTGTGGTTCGCAGCGCCTGGAAGCTGCCAACAGGGGACCCACACACACACACACGCACACACACACACACACACACTCGACTGGGTGAGCTTATACATCTCGCCTCGCTGCCAAGCCATGATCCCTCACATCTCTGCCACCTTTTCTATCCCCTTCTTTTCCTTTATCCCCCTCTGTCTTTCTCTCTCGGCCCGCCGCCCCCTCATCCTTACCCTCCTCCTGCTTTGTGATACTTGGTTTTGACATCAAAGTGTCAGGAATATTAATCCTGCCTGAACTATCTGCTCAGAAAGCAGGGATCAAGAGCAAGGGCTGAGCGAGAGGGAGAGAGGGAGAGAATGGAGAGAGGGGGAGAGAGAGGTGGGGTGAGAGAGAGAGATGGAGAAAGGTGGAGAGAGAGAGAGAGTTGAGAGAGAGAGAGAGATGGAGAGAGAGCGAGAGAGAGAGAGGGAGAGATGGAGAAAGATGGAGAGAGAGCGAGAGAGAGAGTTGAGAGAGAGAGAGAGGTACGGTGACATATAAACTGAGAAGGTACTGTGACATATTACATTACCTGTAGAGGAAACCATTAGCTGTACAAAAGGGAAGATGTCACCTGTCAAAATCTACTGGTGCTGCTTTCCACTCTAAATGAGGATATGGCGAACAGTCAAGTAGGCCTCTATGCATTGTTAAGCCTCAGACATACCAGAGATACGTAGCACCTCTGCCCAGTGTTGGCAGTCTTTTTGTTGTTCACATAGTACAGAACAACCACCGATCTTGCCCTTGTTGATACTAGCCAAATGGCCACAGCTTCAGTGTAGATACCTAGCGTAGCTAGCAACATTATAGTTAAATCACAATGGATTTGTTTTTGGATGAAGCAGCTGCCAAGAGTCAGTGGAGTAGCAAACTAGCTAGCTGTGTTGGGTTAACTGGCAAATGGCAATACTAACCATTTAGCTAACGTTAGATAGGAAGCGAACTGGAACTGGCAGTATGGGATAGTAGAGAGTGAATTAAATATTTGTTTCATCATCTTGCTAGATCACAATCATTTATTGTTGTGTGCATTGTGCTGCACTTACCACCCCATTCATTTCATAGGAAGTGTGTGTGACTGCCTGACTCAGTTAGCAAGCTAATGTTAACTAGTTAGCAAGCTATTTATTTGTCTTTTTATTTAACAAGGCAAGTCAGTTTTAAGAACAAATTCTTATTTACAATGACAGTCTACCCCGGCCAAACCCTAACCAGGATGACACTGGGCCAATTGTGCGCCACCCTATGGGTCTCCTAATCACGGCCGGTTGCGATACACCCTGGAATCGAACCAGGGGCTGTAGTGATGCCTCTAGCACTGAGATGCAGTGTGTTAGACAGCTAAGCCAGGAGCTAGTGCACCTTTCAATAAAAATCTTTCTTTAAGCACAAAACTCCTTAGCTGGAGGTAAAGACTAAAAATACATATATTTATTATGCAACTTTATTGTTTTGGTAAGAACAATTCTGATGAAAAGGAGGTGGATAACACTGGGCAAGGAGCCCTCTTCCTTTTACTTGTCACTCCTGACAGGAGTGGAGGGTCGTGCTTTCTGATTGGCTTAAAGTCAAGATGTCGGTCATTGACGAGCAGGGCGATTCTACAAGTAGAAACGGCAGGTTCGTCGGTACCAGGTCGGTATGCAGCAGGTACGTTTTTTTTTTCTTCTAGAAAGAGAACAAATAGCCTCCTACTGTGCTAAGTACAGTACTCATCGGACATCAGTTGTCCTGGTGTCTGAATTCTTAGGTTCTATAGTTTTCACACCTATTCAACAAATGGAAGGATGCTGGGGGAAAAATGATGTGGCCAAATGGATGACACACTACAATACTCTGTAATATCAGCCCCTAACAATAATCCAGAAGCCTCTCTTAAATTAGCTGAATTCTCTGGGCCTGCTGAGCGTCGTGCGCCCCCATGTAGTGTGATTGTGTGATGGTGTGAGAGTAGGCCCGAGCCATGCCAGTGCCAGCCTGCCTTTTCACAAGCACATCATGATCATTAACAGGAGCCAAGGAGCCCCCCCCCCGTCCCCCGTCTCTATTAACAACCACCCAGACCCTCAACCACCCCACCCCGCTCTGCCCACCCTAACTCATCCTATTCTTCTACCCCAGAACCCCATCCCACCCTTTCACTCCCATCCCATCCCAACCCTCCACCCCAAACCCTCACCCATCCCATCATACACCGCAACCGTACACCCTCATCCCATCCTATCCCTCCACTCCAGGTACCATCCCATTCCACCCCACCTTTTCTCTCTCTCTCTCTTCCTCTTCTCATCATAAAATACAGGTCAGTAATTCCACAGGAGAAAATAAGAACATGAATATAATTTTCCTGCCTGAAAACATTACATGTCTTTGAAAGGGTGTCCTCGGCCGCCCATGAGAGATAATGAAAGAGCCAGACAGACGGGGAATGGGATGCCAACACCTGTGTCTTTACAATTACAATTAGCATTTAATGAATAGCATCCATGTAATGTTAAGGACAAAGACTAGCATATGTGGGTCTCAGGCTATCCACCACTTCAATGTGCTCATTAAGATATATGTACATATGGAATTAGCATGCTAACCTATGCACAAACGCACTCTGTCCTCGGTATCCATGGGCCGCAAACTGAACATGTGCTTTCCCACGCCAAACTCCACTGGAACCTGCCACTGAACTCCAACTCTCATCCAACGTTGCCAACCGCAATTGAAATGAGCAGTCGGCTAGCGCCGGCGGCGTCCTTTCACCTGAACCTCAAGTCACAGCACACTTGAAGTGTGGAGGAAGACATTACGGTGGGTGTCAGAACACGGGTCCCTCCCCTCTCACCGGCCAGGCCTGGCTCAGTCCCTAATGGCCCCCTACATTGGTAATAGGGTGCAACTTTGGGACACGTGCTCTGTGTTAAAACAGCAGCATGGCCTAATTCTCCTCAGATGGAGGCTAATTGCGGTGTGTGAGGGGTGAGCCCCTCTGGCTGGAGTAGAGCAGGGCTTGAGAGGCCGGGATGTGCTCTTAAGGGCACTAATGTGTACACATGGAGGAGGAGGGTAGGAGGGGGGGGGGTTGTGTCAGCAACATTGCAATGCATTAAAACCCAAACAATAAACCAAGACAAACCAGGAGAACGTCAAGAGCCCAGACAGTGTGTGGGCCTTGCATGTGCTTTAAAATCTATGCAATGAGAGTTTGAAGGCCCATGTCATAATCACTATTTCCTGCCCTCCTGATGCCCCGCACACACACGCACGCACGCACACACACACACACACACACACACACACACACACACACACACACACACACACACACACACACACACACACACACACACACACACACACACACACACACACACACACACACACCTTAAGCGGTGATGGTGTAGGTTAGGAGGGGAGTGTCTGCTTAGTGTTTTACTGCTTTCAGCAGGGTGAAACTGTCCAGATTCTTGGTGACCTCCGGCCAATAAAAAGAGGATGGGAGGAGAAGTAAATCACAGCGGGTGGAGAGAGGAGAAGAGAGGAGAAGGGGATGTGGTGACAAAGTAAGACATCTACCATGTGGTGCCTGCGCTGACACCTGGACACAGTCTGTACACTGCTACAACCCTACTGCTACACATGGGCATGTGGATGGCTACGTGGAATAGGCTACATCTCTATGTGGGAGAATATGTGGGAAGTTAAGGAGTGTTGGTGGAGGCTTGGAGGTGATCATGAGTGGCAACGGAAAGAGGACTTTATTGTGTACAATCCTCTCTCAGCCTGAGTCACTCACTAGGACCACAGGACAACCTCATGCTTCCCTTTTTAGATATTTTCTATAAAATGTGGGGATTAAAGCCCGACCAGAAGCCTTGTAAAAAATACTGCAAATGAGCAGGATGCAGAGCTGGGACAGTCTAATGGCAGGCTGGACTGGTGGATTGTGGTTCAGGCCAGGCCAGATTGAGTGTAACAGAGCTGGGACAGTCTAATGGCCGGCTGGACTGGTGGACTGTGGTTCAGGCCAGGCCAGATTGAGTGTAACAGAGCTGGGACAATCTAATGGCAGGCTGGACTGGTGGACTGTGGTTCAGGCCAGGCCAGATTGAGTGTAACAGAGCTGGGACAGTCTAATGGCAAGCTGGACTGGTGGACTGTGGTTCAGGCCAGGCCAGATTGAGTGTAACAGAGCTGGGACAGTCTAATGTCAGGCTGGACTGGTGGACTGTGGTTCAGGCCAGGCCAGATTGAGTGTAACAGAGCTGGGACAGTCTAATGGCAGGCTGGACTGGTGGACTGTGGTTCAGGCCAGGCCAGATTGAGTGTAACAGAGCTGGGACAGTCTAATGGCAGGCTGGACTGGTGGACTGTGGTTCAGGCCAGGCCAGATTGAGTGTAACAGAGCTGGGACAGTCTAATGGCAGGCTGGACTGGTGGACTGTGGTTCAGGCCAGGCCAGATTGAGTGTAACAGAGCTGGGACAGTCTAATGGCAGGCTGGACTGGTGGATTGTGGTTCAGGCCAGGCCAGATTGAGTGTAACAGAGCTGGGCTGAACTAGGCTGGACAGTGGAGGAGTGGAGAAGTGGGCAGAGTTGAAGGATCTCTTGAGTTATGGAGCTGAGATGTGGAACACTCCCCCTGAGAATCACCAGACACCCTGACAACTCAACTCACACACACGCGCACACACATACACACGTGCGCACGCACACATGTACACACACGCACAGCCACACACAGACACACACACACACACACAGACAGAACCTATCACATAAATAAAATCTGTTGAATGGGCATGACCAGGAGAAGGAGGTAATGGCCTGAAATCCTACGTCTGGTCATACAAATAGAAGGCCGAGCGGAAACTTTTGTCATTCTGTGCTGTAAACATTTCCTAATATACTCTGCTGTGGAAACGTACTCGTATGTCAGTCACACCAAGCTCCATTGGGGGTAAACAAAGGACATAAACATCAGAGGGGACAGCACAGCTCTTTTGGGGGTTTGTGTTGCGGTTTACGATGTGTCGTGACTAGGGACGGAGAACAGAATAAAAATGCTGGGACACATAGACATAGCGTCTTATAATATAACACTGTGTAGTAAATTCCATCCAGGAAAGAGTTATGGACTTGGCTCAAGAGTGCATGGTTAATATGGCCGTATCAAATGCATTGGAAAACACTCCTACTGAGAAATGGGACAAAACAGGAAATAGCTTTACAATTTCTTCTGGACGAGAGGGGCCAATAACTGTCACTTCAGTTTAGGCGCGGGGGACTCTCAGGGCCCGGTCGTCTGCTCAACAGTTTGGAGCGGGGGGCCCCACGATTGAAGAGCACCCGCGACGGCGAGATGTTCTTCGCAGATCTGGAGCCTTCTTCGCCCCTTGGTCCCCAAAATGCTCCAGGTTCCCCGAAAATGAGTGTGAGGTAAGGGGGGTGTGTGGGATTGTAGGGGCCTGCACCCCGTCTCTTCCCTGCTCTCTGTTACAGGATGTGACATTTATGGCCCTGGCCGCACACCACGGACTCAAGCCAAACGGAAACCGAAAGGACGCCTGCTCGCTGTTGCACTCTCTCTGGCTCTTTCCCTCGCTCCCTCTCTCTGGCTCTTTCCCTCGCCCCTTCTCTCTGGCTCTTTCCCTCGCTCCCTCTCTCTGGCTCTTTCCCTCGCTCCCTCTCTCTGGCTCTTTCCCTCGCTGCCTCTCTCTGTCTCTTTCCCTTGCTCCCTCTCTCTGGCTCTTTCCCTCGCTCCCTCTCTCTGGCTCTTTCCCTTGCTCCCTCTCTCTGGCTCTTTCCCTCGCTCCCTCTCTCTGGCTCTTTCCCTCGCTCCCTCTCTCTGGCTCTTTCCCTCGCTCCCTCTCTCTGGCTCTTTCCCTCGCTCCCTCTCTCTGGCTCTTCCCCTCGCTCCCTCTCTCTGGCTCTTTCCCTCGCTCCCTCTCTCTGGCTCTTTCCCTCGCCCCTTCTCTCTGGCTCTTTCCCTCGCTCCCTCTCTCTGGCTCTTTCCCTCGCTCCCTCTCTCTGGCTCTTTCCCTCGCTCCCTCTCTCTGTCTCTTTCCCTTGCTCCCTCTCTCTGGCTCTTTCCCTCGCTCCCTCTCTCTGGCTCTTTCCCTTGCTCCCTCTCTCTGGCTCTTTCCCTCGCTCCCTCTCTCTGGCTCTTTCCCTCGCTCCCTCTCTCTGGCTCTTTCCCTCGCTCCCTCTCTCTGGCTCTTTCCCTCGCTCCCTCTCTCTGGCTCTTTCCCTCGCTCCCTCTCTCTGCACTCCCTCGAAGTGCGTAAAAGTCAGCACATCGCCACCTACATGATTTCTCTCCGTCTCTCCGTCCTTATTTCCTGATGTGTGGCTGTCTCCCTGCTCGCGGATGGATGGATGGATGGATGGATGGATGTGTGAAAAGGGCTGACAAAGAAAGACGAGCAGCACCGGAAAATAACGAAACAGAGGGGCTGAGAAACAGGAGGAGTCTCATAAAGCCCGACGACCGAGGTCAACTCTCTCAGATGCACATCGCTTAGAGGAGCTATAAAAGAGATGTGCCTCAGCCAATGAAAATAAACCCCAGGCTGACTATACAAGGCCATCTGCATGCAAACACACTGAGGCTGGGCCATGGTAACACCAACAAGCAATGAGAACAGAATTGAACATGAGAGTAGGAGCCAAGATTTCTACTGCTTTCCAACCTGGAGACCAAATCACACACACACATGCACAAACATAGACACACACACAGTCTTGTAAGACTAACCTTGTGGGGAAGCACAATTCAGACCCATTCAAAATACTATTTTCACCTAACCCTAAGCCTTACCCTTACCCTAACCCGAACCTTAACCCTAGCCTTAACCAAGAGATTGCTCCAACCCTAAAACTAACCCTAACTCCTATCCCTGACCCTAATTCTAACCCTAACACTAATTCTAACCTTAACCCTAGCTCCTAAACCTAAAACTAACCCTAGCTCCTAACCCTAAACCTAATTCTAACCTTAACCCTAAACCCCCTAGAGATAGCATTTGACCTTGTCGGGGCCAAAAAATGGCCCCAGTTGGTAAACTTTTTGTTAATTTACTATTCTTGTGGGAACTTGAAGTCCTCACAAGTGTAGTGCAACACGTCCACATGCGTGCACGCACATACACACACAAAAACACTCGCGCGCACATGCACGCATGCACACACACACACACACACACACACACACACACACACACACACACACACACACACACACACACACACACACACACACACACACACACACACACACACACACACACACACACACACACACACAAAGCTATAGGGATATTTGAGAATTTGGATTTCATGGTGTGGAAGTCTTACGTATGTATGACAGTCCCAGTCCGTGTCCCCCAGATGTGTGTCTGAGAGATCTCCGAGCTCTTACAGTAGAGACCTGGGAAAGGACCAGACCAGCCCAGAACGGACCGGATCAGACCAGCTCAGACCAGCCCAGATCAGACCAGCCCAGATCAGACCAGCCCAGACCAGCTCAGACCAGCTCAGACCAGCCCAGATCAGACCAGCCCAGATCAGAGCAGACCAGCTAAGCCTAGCCCAGTAAGTCAGGCTCCACCGTCGAGGCGGCCCCCCACGGTCGGGCATAAATAACGGCGTCGCAAGCTGTTCATCATCACTTATTGGTGTATGTACATGCTGGCGTTTGCGGGGACATGATTGGTCGGTGCATTCATCAATCCGATAGGGATCGGTCCCATATAGAGGATGTAAATCATTAGGCTTGCTGGGCCAAATGCACGGCGTTGGAGATAGTGGTTATTAATGGCTCCACATGTTTGTATTCACAGAACCGTCACACGGTTAATCATTCATGTTATTATTAGAATTATTATTATTATTAGTAGTAGTAGTATTGCTATTATTGCAGTAGTACCAGTACTAGTGGTAGTATTGTGGTAATAGTGATATTGTAGTAGTAGTAGTAGTAGCAGCAGTGTTAGAACCATCATTTCTTATTTGATTTTACGCTCTAGGATCATTTCTGAAAGATAGACTGGTAGTCATGAACATTTAAAAATATGTTGAAGTATTAAGCTAATCATAATGTTGGAAATAATTGAACACTAGCATGCAAGAACCACATTCACATCATACCGTTCTTGGCGTGTTTCTCTCTCCCCATCTCTCTCTGTGGTGATGTTTCACAGAAATGCTTTTAAAAGCCCCCGTGGCTAAATATTCTTATAAAAGTAAACAGAAATGGAGTGACCTTGCCAGAGCTGGTTTAAGACTGTTTAAAGACATCAAGCATCGAGGGTCAGGGCTATAAACAAGTCCATTCCAATGCCAGGAATACATGCATATACTTAAAAAACAAACAGCGCTTTGGTATTGGCCGTATTTAATGAAGTTGGGAGTGAGGGATGTGCTGTGAGTTGCAGGGAGAAGACAGGAGTAACGAGAGAGTGGAGGAGGAGAAGAAATAACAGAGCGGAGGACAGGGTGAAAAATTCCTCACCAGCTTATTTAAGGCCGGATATGAGTCACCTCGGTGGCATCTGTTTTCGTTTTAACAAAGAGGTCAGGGGTCATCGCTCCTTGGTTTGAAGCAGGCTGGTCAGTTCTTCAGGCGTGCAACATGATCAGACTCCGAATACCTCTGAGGGTCTCCCATCTCTGCACTGGAATAGAACTCGACCCCCCCCCCCCCCACCCACCCACCATCCTAGGTCTAAAACCTCCTCTCTCCTCCACAGAGGGGCTAGAAACCCCTCCCTCCCCTACAGATGGGCTAGAACACGCTCTCTCCCCTACAGAAGGACTAGAACACCCTCTCTCCCCTACAGATGGACTAGAACACCCTCTCTCCCCTACAGAAGGACTAGAAGACCCTCTCTCCCCTAAAGAAGGACGAGAAGACACTCTCTCCCCTACAGATGGACAAGAACAGCCTTGCTCCCCTACAGAAGGACTAGATAACCCTCTGTCCCCTACAGAAGGACTAGAACACCCTCTCTCCCCTACAGATGGACAAGAACACCCTCTCTCCCCTACAGAAGGACTAGAACACCCTCTCTCCCCTACAGATGGACAAGAACACCCTCTCTCCCCTACAGAAGGACTAGAACACACTCTCTCCCCTACAGAAGGACTAGAACACCCTCTCTCCCCTACAGAAGGACTAGAACACCCTCTCTCCCCTACAGATGGACTAGAACACACTCTCTCCGATACAGAAGGACTAGAAATGTAGAACACCCTCTCTTCCCTACAGAAGGACTAGAACACCCTCTCTCCCCTACAGATGGACTAGAACAGCCTTGCTCCCCTACAGAAGGACTAGATAACCCTCTGTCCCCTACAGAAGGACTAGAACACCCTCTCTCCCCTACAGATGGACAAGAACACCCTCTCTCCCCTAAAGAAGGACGAGAAGACCCTCTCTCCCCTACAGATGGACTAGAGCAGCCTTGCTCCCCTACAGAAGGACTAGATAACCCTCTGTCCCCTACAGAAGGACTAGAACACCCTCTCTCCCCTACAGATGGACAAGAACACCCTCTCTCCCCTACAGAAGGACTAGAACACCCTCTCTCCCCTACAGAAGGACTAGAACACCCTCTCTCCCCTACAGATGGACAAGAACACCCTCTCTCCCCTACAGAAGGACTAGAACACCCTCTCTCCCCTACAGATGGACTAGAACACACTCTCTCCGATACAGAAGGACTAGAAATGTAGAACACCCTCTCTTCCCTACAGAAGGACTAGAACACCCTCTCTCCCCTACAGATGGACTAGAACACCCTCTCTCCCCTAAAGCTGGACTAGAACTGCCTCTCTACCCTACAGAAGGACTAGAAAACCCTCTCTCCCCTACAGAAGGACTAGTACACCCTCTCTCCCCTATAGAAGGACTAGAACACCCTCTCTCCCCTACAGAAGGACTAGAACACCCTCTCTCCCCAACAGAAGGACTAGAACACCCTCTCTCCCCTACAGAAGGACGAGATAACCATCTCTCACCTATAGAAGGGCTAGTACACCCTCTCTCCCCTACAGAAGGACTAAAACCCCCTCTCTCCCCTACAGAAGGACTAAAACACCCTCTCTCCCCTACAGAAGGACGAGATAACCATCTCTCACCTACAGAAGGACTAGAACACCCTCTCTCCCCTACAGAAGAACTAAAACACCCTCTCTCCGCTACAGAAGGACTAGAACACCCTCTCTCCCCTACAGAAGGACCAGAACACCCTCTCTCCCATACCGAAGGGCTAGTACACCCTCTCTCCCCTACAGAAGGACCAGAACACCCTCTCTCCCATACAGAAGGACTAGAACACCCTCTCTCCCCTACAGAAGGGCTAGAACACCATCTCTCCCCTACAGAAGGACTAGAACACCCTCTCTCCCCTACAGAAGGACTAGAACACCATCTCTCCCCTACAGAAGGGCTAGAACACCATCTCTCCCCTACAGAAGGGCTAGAACACCCTCTCTCCCCTACAGAAGGACTAGAACACCCTCCCTCCCCTACAGAAGGGCTAGAACACCATCTCTCCCCTACAGAAGGACTAGTAACCCCTCGTTCTCCCCATAGAGGGATTAGTAACCCCTCTCTCTCCCCTAGAGAGGGACTAGTAACCCCTCTCTCTCCCCTACAGAGGGACTAGTAACCCCTCTCTCTCCCCATAGAGGGGCTAGTAACCCCTCTCTCTCCCCATAGAGGGACTAGTAATGCCTCTCTCTCCCCTACAGAGGGACTAGTAACCCCTCTCTCTCCCCATAGAGGGACAAGTAACCCCTCTCTCTCCCCATAGAGGGACTAGTAACCCCTCTCTCTCCCCATAGAGGGACTATAAACCCCCCTCTCTCCCCTACAGAAGGAACAGAACACCCTCTCTCCCCTACAGAATTACTAGAACACCCTCTCTCCCCAACAGAATGGCTAGAACACCCTCTCTCCCCTACAGAAGGACTAGAACACCCTCTCTCCCCAACAGAAGGGCAAGAACACCCTCTCACCCCTACAGAAGGACTAGAACACCCTCTCTCCCCTACAGAAGGACTAGAACACCCTCCCTCCCCTACAGAAGGACTAGAACACCTTCTCTCCCCTACAGAAGGACTAGAACACCCTCTCTCCCCTACAGAAGGACTAGAACACCCTCTCTCCCCTACAGAAGGACTAGAACACACTCTCTCCCCTACAGAAGGATGAGAACACCCTCTCTCCGATACAGACACACTAGAACAACCTCTATCCCCTACAGAAGGACTAGAACACCCTCTCTCCCCTACAGAAGGACTAGAACACCCTCTCTCCCCTACAGATGGACTAGAACACCCTCTCTCCCCTACAGAAGGACTAGAACACGCTCTCTCCCCTATAGATGGACTAGAACACCCCCTCTCCCCTACAGAAGGGCAAGACCATCCTCCCTCCCCTACAGATGGACTAGAACACCCTCTCTCCCCTACAGATGGACTAGAACACCCTCTCTCCCCTACAGAAGGATGAGAACACCCTCTCTCCCCTACAGATGGACTAGAACACCCCCTCTCCCCTACAGAAGGGCAAGACCATCCTCCCTCCCCTACAAAAGGACTAGAACACCCTCTCTCCCCTACAGAAGGACGAGAACACCCTCCCTCCCCTACAGAAGGACTAGAACACTCTCCATCCGATACAGAAGGACTTGAACACCCCCTCTCCCCTACAGAGAGACTAGAACACCCTCCCTCCCCTACAGAAGGACTAGAACACCCTCTCTCCGATACAGACAGACTAGAACAACCTCCCTCCCCTACAGAAGGACTAGAACACCCTCTCTCCGATACAGAAACACTAGAACAACCTCCCTCCCCTACAGAAGGACTAGAACACCCTCCCCTACAGAAGGACTAGAACACCCTCCCTCCCCTACAGAAGGACTAGAACACCCTCTCTCCCCTACAGATGGACTAGAACACCCTCTCTCCCCTACAGAAGGACTAGAACACCCTCTCTCCCCTACAGAAGGATGAGAACACCCTCTCTCCCCTACAGATGGACTAGAACACCCCCTCTCCACTACAGAAGGGCAAGACCATCCTCCTTCCCCTACAAAAGGACTAGAACACCCTCTCTTCCCTACAGAAGGACAAGAACACCCTCCCTCCCCTACAGAAGGACTAGAACACTCTCCCTCCGATACAGAAGGACTTGAACACCCCCTCTGCCCTACAGAAAGACTAGAACACCCTCCCTCCCATACAGAAGGACTAGAACACCCTCCCCTACAGAAGGACTACAACACCCTCTCTCCCCTAGAGAAGGACTAGAACACCCTCTCCCCCCTACAGTATTAACAGAACACCCTATATCCCCTACAGAAGGGCTGGAACAACCTCTCTCCCCTACAGTAGGACTAGAACACCCTCTCTCCGATACAGAAACACTAGAACAACCTCCCTCCCCTACAGAAGGACTAGAACACCCTCTCTCCGATACAGAAACACTAGAAGAACCTCCCTCCCGTACAGAAGGAATAGAACACCCTCTCTCCGATACAGAAACACTATAACAACCTCCCTCCCCTACAGAAGGACTAGAACACCCTCTCTCCCCCACAGAAGGACTAGAACACCCTCTCTCCGATACAGAAACACTAGAACAACCTCCCTACCCTACAGAAGGACTAGAACACCCTCCCCTACAGAAGGACTAGAACACCCTCCCCTACAGAAGGACTAGAACACCCTCCCTCCCCTACAGAAGGACTAGAACACCCTCCCTCCCCTATAGAAGGACTAGAACAACCTCCCTCTCCTACAGAAGGACTAGAACACCCTCTCTCCTATACAGAAACACTAGAACAACCTCCCTCCCCTACAGAAGGACTAGAACACCCTCCCCTACAGAAGGACTAGAACACCCTCCCTCCCCTACAGAAGGACTAGAACACCCTCCCCTACAGAAGGACTAGAACACGCTCTCTCCGATACAGAAACACTAGAACACCCTCCCTCCCCTTCAGAAGGACTAGAACACCCTCCCCTACAGAAGGACTAGAACACCCTCCCTCCCCTACAGAAGGACTAGAACACCCTCTCTCCGATACAGAAACACTAGAACAACCTCCCTCCCCTACAGAAGGACTAGAACACCCTCTCTCCGATACAGAAGGACTAGAACACCCTCCCCTACAGAAGGACTAGAACACTCTCCCTCCCCTACAGAAGGACTAGAACACCCTCCCCTACAGAAGGACTAGAACACCCTCCCTCCCCTACATAAGTACGAGAACACCCTCTCTCCCCTAGAGAAGGACTAGAACACCCTCCCTCCCCTATAGACGGACTAGAACATCCTCTCCCCCCTACAGTAGGACTAGAACACCCTATATCCCCTACAGAAGGGCTGGAACACCCTCTCTCCCCTACAGAAGGACTAGAACACCCTTTCTCCGATACAGAAACACTAGAACAACCTCTATCCCCTACAGAAGGACAAGAACACCCTCCCTCCCCTACAGAAGGACTAGAACACTCTCCCTCCGATACAGAAGGACTTGAACACCCCCTCTGCCCTACAGAAAGACTAGAACACCCTCCCTCCCCTACAGAAGGACTAGAACCCCCTCCCCTACAGAAGGACTACAACACCCTCTCTCCCCTACATAAGGACGAGAACACCCTCTCTCCCCTAGAGAAGGACTAGAACACCCTCTCCCCCCTACAGTATTAACAGAACACCCTATATCCCCTACAGAAGGGCTGGAACACCCTCTCTCCCCTACAGTAGGACTAGAACACCCTCTCTCCGATACAGAAACACTAGAACAACCTCCCTCCCCTACAGAAGGACTAGAACACCCTCTCTCCGATACAGAAACACTAGAACAACCTCCCTCCCGTACAGAAGGACTAGAACACCCTCTCTCCGATACAGAAACACTAGAACAACCTCCCTCCCCTACAGAAGGACTAGAACACCCTCTCTCCCCCACAGAAGGACTAGAACACCCTCTCTCCGATACAGAAACACTAGAACAACCTCCCTACCCTACAGAAGGACTAGAACACCCTCCCCTACAGAAGGACTAGAACACCCTCCCCTACAGAAGGACTAGAACACCCTCCCTCCCCTACAGAAGGACTAGAACACCCTCCCCTACAGAAGGACTAGAACACCCTCTCTCCGATACAGAAACACTAGAACACCCTCCCTCCCCTTCAGAAGGACTAGAACACCCTCCCCTACAGAAGGACTAGAACACCCTCCCTCCTCTACAGAAGGACTAGAACACCCTCTCTCTGATACAGAAACACTAGAACAACCTCCCTCCCCTACAGAAGGACTAGAACACCCTCTCTCCGATACAGAAGGACTAGAACACCCTCCCCTACAGAAGGACTAGAACACTCTCCCTCCCCTACAGAAGGACTAGAACACCCTCCCCTACAGAAGGAATAGAACACCCTCCCTCCCCTACATAAGTACGAGAACACCCTCTCTCCCCTAGAGAAGGACTAGAACACCCTCCCTCCCCTACAGACGGACTAGAACATCCTCTCCCCCCTACAGTAGGACTAGAACACCCTATATCCCCTACAGAAGGGCTGGAACACCCTCTCTCCCCTACAGAAGGACTAGAACACCCTCTCTCCGATACAGAAACACTAGAACAACCTCTATCCCCTACAGAAGGACTAGAACACCCTCTCTCCCCTACATAAGGACTAGAACACCCTCTCTCCCCTACAGATGGACTAGAACACCCTCTCTCCCCTACAGAAGGACTAGAACACGCTCTCTCCCCTACAGAAGGACTAGAACACCCTCTCTCCCCTACAGATGGACTAGAACACCCTCTCTCCCCTACAGAAGGACTAGAACACCCTCTCTCCCCTACAGAAGGACCAGAACAACCTCTCTCTTCCCTACAGAACTATGAGAACACCCTCTCTCCCCTACAGAAGGACTTGAACACCCTCTCTCCCCTACAGAACGATGAGAACACCCTCTCTCCCCTACAGAAGGACTAGAACACCCTCTCTCCCCTACAGAAGGGCTAGAACACCCTCTCTCCCCTACAGATGGACTAGAACACCCTCTCTCCCCTACAAAATTACTAGAACACCCTCTCTACCTAACAGAAGGGCTAGAACACCCTCTCTCCCCTACAGATGGACTAGAACACCCTCTCTCCCCTACAAAATTACTAGAACACCCTCTCTACCTAACAGAAGGGCTAGAACACCCTCTCTCCCCTACAGAAGGACTTGAACACCCTCTCTCTCCCCTACAGAAGGGGTAGTACACCCTCTCTCCCATACAGAAGGGCTAGTGCACCCTCTCTCCCATACAGAAGGACTAGAACACCCTCTCTCCCCTACAGAAGGGCTAGTACACCCTCTCTCCCATACAGAAGGGCTAGTAACCCCTCTCTCTCCCCATAGAGGGACTAGTAACCCCTCTCTCTCCCCTACAGAGGGACTAGTAACCCCTCTCTCTCCCCTACAGAGGGACTAGCAACTCCTCTCTCTCCCCTACAGAGGGACTAGTAACCCCTCTCTCTCCCCATAGAGGGGCTAGTAACCCCTCTCTCTCCCCAAAGATGGCCTAGTAACCCCCCGCTCTCCCCTACAGAGGGACTAGTAACCCCACTTTCTCTCCTACAGAGGGCCTAGTAACCCCTCTTTCTCCCCTACAGAGAGACTAGAACCCCCTTTCTCCCCTACAGAGGGACTAGTTACCCCTTTCTCTCCCCTACAGAGGGACTAGTAAACCCTCTCTCTCCCCATAGAGGTACTAGTAACCCCTCTCTCTCCCCATAGAGGGACGAGTAACCCCTCTCTCTCCCCTACAGAGGGACTAGTAACCCCTCTCTCTCCCCATAGAGGGACTAGTAACCCCTCTCTCTCCCCATAGAGGGACTAGTAACCCCTCTCTCTCCCCTACAGAGGGACTAGTAACGCCTCTATTTGCCCATAGAGGGACTAGTAACCCCTCTCTCTCCCCATAGAGGGACTAGTAACCCCTCTCTCTCCCCTACAGAGGGACTAGTAACCCCTCTCTCTCCCCATAGAGGGACTAGAACCCACTTTCTCCCCTACAGAGGGACTGGTAACCCCTCTCTCTCTCCATAGAGGGACTCGAACCCCCTTTCTCCCCTACAGAGGGACTAGAACCCCCTTTCTCCCCTACAGAGGGACTAGTAATTCTTCTCTCTCCCCATAGAGGGACGAGAACATCACTTATAAATGGAACCTAAAATCTCTTTTTAATCTACACGTTTTCTGACCTTGAGTTTAGGTTTGAGGTATCAGATGTTTCATCCAGCTATTTCTTCATGGTAGAGACGACAGAAATAGAGGTGTGACACAGATACACCGCATTCTGACTCTGACTTAATGCCCTCAATTTCACCACGTTTATGCGCGACGAAACAAGGAATAAGGTCGTGCAACCTGTCGGTTCCAAGTGGAACAACATCTACTTTGTTTCCCCCGATAGGAAGGAAAACACCATTCTCCATGCCCTGTAATTTACACATTGATAACAGGTAAATGAGTATACCGTTTGGATACAGGGATTGTAAGCAAATTGAAGCCTATCAACACATCAACTTTCCCACAGTGAAGTTAATGAAATTCTGTCTTTATATTACATTACATTACATTCGGAGGCTCTAGCTTCAGTGTCGGCTTCTGTAACCATGCAGACAATCATTAGGGAAATGTAGCCTGTTTGAATCGTTATTGAGCGCAGACCATAGGTAGAGGTTTCAACCTGGAGCCTGGCACACGTTTCATGACGACTGGACACTTGTCATCACAGTTGCAAGATTAGTGAGGATTAAGAGGGTTGATTTATAGGACTACTGTTCAACCCCTACTGCACACTTTTCTGACTTTCCAATATTTCATTGTTTGATCAATTTAATATGGAACCTTTCAGGATGAAAAGTGGGGGGGGCTGGGGGTTTGGGGGGTCTGCCACACTGGGTGCCTGGGGAACCCCTCCCTCCCCTATAGAAGGACTAGAACCCCTGTCTCTTCCCTGCTACAACCTCATCTCTCTTCCCCACAGATGGAGGCCTAGAGAGAAGCTGTGGACCAGTGAGACTGGCTTACGACACCAGGTCTAGAGTGTGGCTGGCTGGTTCCTCAGGGTGGCGTTTGTCATGTTGGGGGAATCTTGTTATATACTCCGTGATCCTCACATTGGGTGATAAGTCATCGTTATGGCTTGCCTACCTGGCAACTCAGTGATAAGAGAGCCATGTTCAATCACAGCACCAACTAATGTTTCAAATTCCATGTTGTTTGCTGCCCCCCCCACCCCCCCCCACACCCCTTCTCCTCACCCTCTCCCATGGGGGAGTGCGGTGCAGTGCAGGGAGTATGTCTGAACCCTCATAGAGAGGAGTTAACTTTAACAATCCACAGCACTGGTGTCATACCGGCAGACGGGTGTCCCCTTTCGGGATGTTGCTAGCGCAAGAGCGATTGACAGAAGGGAGAGGTAACGCGTCGCTTCACTTTCTCACAAAGAATCGTAAGACAAGACAACACGTCGTTGTCTCTTTCATATGGTGTAAAGTAAAACGACCGTGCATCAAATCAAATCAAATTGTATTGGTCACGTGCACATGGTTAGCAGATGTTAATGCGAGGGTAGCGAAATGCTTGTGCTTCTAGTTCCGACCGTGTAATAATATCTAACAAGTAATCTGACAATTTCACAACAACTAAGGTAGTTGTACACACAAGTGTAAAGGAATGAATAAGAATATGTACATATAACGATGGCCGTGTTGCATAGACAAGATGCAGTAGATGGTAAAGAGTACAGTTTCTAGATATGAGATGAGTAATGTAGGGTCTGTAAACATTATATAAAGTGGTATTGTTTAAAGTGACTAGTGATACATTTATTACATCCAATTTTTAATCATTGAAGTGGCTAGAGATTTGAGTCAGTATGTTGGCAGCAGCCACTCAATGTTAGTGGTGGCTGTTTAACAGTCTGATGTCCCAGCTTTGATGCACCTGTACTGACCTTGCCTTCTGGATGATAGCGGGGTGAACAGGCAGTGGCTCGGGTGGTTGTTGTCCTTGATGATCTTTTTAGCCTTCCCGTGACATCGGGTGGTGTAGGTGTCCTGGAAGGAAGGTAGATTTCTGCTGTCTGTGTGGGTGGACCATTTCAGTGTGTCCGTGATGTGTACGCTGAGGATCTTAAATCTTTCCACCTGCTCCCTCTGCTGTTTCCTGAAGTCCACAACCATCTCCTTTGATTTGTTGATGTTAAGTGTGAGGTTATTTTCCTGACACCACACTCCGAGGGCCCTCCCCTCCTCCCTGTCAGCCGTCTCGTCGTTGTTGGTAATCAAGCCTACCACTGTAGTGTCGTCTGCAAACCTGAAGATTGAGTTGGAGGCTTGCATGGCCACGCAGTTATGGGTGAACAGGGAGTACAGGAGAGGGCTGAGAACACACCCTTGTGGTGACCCAGTGTTGAGGATCAGCGAGGTGGAGATGTTGTTTCCTACCCTCACCCCCTGGGTGCGGCCCATCAGAAAGTCCAGGACCCAGTTGCACAGGGCGGGGTCAAGACCCAGGGTCTTGAGCTTAATGACACGTTTGGAGGGTACTATGGTGTTAAATGCTGAGCTGTAATCGATGTACAGCATTCTTACATAGGTATCCCTCTTGTCCAGATGGGCTAGAGCAGTGTGCAGTGTGATGGCGATTGCGTCGTCTGTGGACCTAGTGGGGCGGTAAGCAAATTGGAGTGGGTCTAGGGTGTCAGGTAGGGTGGAGGTGATATGATCTTGACTAGTCTCTCAAATCACTTCACGATGACGGAGGTGAGTGCTACGGGGCGATAGTTGTTTAGCTCAGTTACCTCAGCTTTCTTGGGAACAGGAACAATGGTGGCCCTCTTGAAGCAACAGTGTCTAAACAAATAAAAAACAGAAACAAAAAACATTTAAGTGAGAAGTAAGCATGGGTCTGAAGCCATAAGAGAAAGGAAATTCACATGAGCACCACAATGCATACTTCACCCATGCTCTACCAAGGTTTTCCAGCACACAGCTACAGTAGCTATGTTGGTCTATTGTACTTCAAACAATGTGTTGGCCGGTTGCTAAGGATTTAAACCATCTCAAACAGCCTAATCTATACTCTTCAGAAGGGTAATGGACTTTACAGTGTCCTGCTATAAAAATAATGTATATTGTATAAATCATTAGGCTGTATGTATTTGTTTTTTAGATATATGCCTATTGTAGGCCTACATGTGTTTTATTGTGGTGTCACCATCTTTACTGCAAAATGAAATACAAATATAAAAATAACTTGAAGCTCCATATTCATTTGACAGAGGTAATGAACTGTCCATTGATCAACGCATCAATGGATAAAACAAGACCATGTTTGCAAAACAAGTGTTTTTGAGTTTATGCCAGTATTACACCGTTTAGCTAATGGTTCCAGAAATCAGGAATGCAGACAGGTTCTAGGGACGTCTATCTATATGAGTGACTGTGTCCAACACACCACCACCTATTTTTATGTTGCAAACCTACAGACCTAAAAAAAAAAAAAGGATGTGATTTTGAAAAATATATTTTTCTCAGCGACATACAGTGCACTCTGTCACGTCTAGTCAAGGTGGGTGGAATCAGGCGCAGAGAGCAGAATGCGATAATAACGTTTATTCTCCGGTGAACAAAAAAACAAACAACAGTCAACCCAAAATATAGACAGGGTGAAGAATATTCAAAACAGGATAAGGACGAACCGGAGAAAAAACAAACAGCAAACACCGACAGACAAAACGAAATGACAAAATAAACAATCCCGCACAAAACAAGGGCGGGACAACCTACATTAAATACATTTACATTTACATTTAAGTCATTTAGCAGACGCTCTTATCCAGAGCGACTTACAAATAAATACAGACACTAATTAACTAAACAACACACAGGTGAAACCAATTAGACAAAAACCAACAGAAACACGAAAAAGGGATCAGTAGTGGCTAATAGGACGGTGACGACGACCGCCGAGCACCGCCTGAATGGGCAGGAGAGCCAACCTCGGCGGAAGTCGTGACACACTCGGAAAGTATTCAGACCCCATCCCTCTCCCCACATTTTGTTACGCTACAGCCTTATTGTAAAATGGATCAAATCATGTTTAGCCCCTTCATTCTACACACAATACCCCATAATGACAAAGTCAAAACAGGTTTTTCGATTTTTTTATCTTCAAATGTATTAAACATAACAACAGAAATAACTGATTTTCGGGCTTCAGATCAACGTCTCACTTAAACTGTCATGTTTTGCTTTTAATTTCTATGTTTTTTTACACAGGAAGGTGATTATACAAAATTATAACAGAATTCATCAATAAAAGGAACAAGTACAAGTATACAGTACCCATCAAAAGTTTGGACACACCTACTCATTCAAGGGTTTTTCTACATTTTTACAATTTTCTCACATTCTAGAATAATAGTGAAGACATCGAAACTATGAAATAACACACATGGAATCATGTAGTAACCAGAAAAGTGTTAAACAAGTAAAAATACATGTTATATTTGAGATTCTTCAAAGTAGCCCCCCTTTGCCTTGATGACAGCTTTGCACACTCTTGGCATTCTCTCAACCAGCTTCATGAGGTAGTCACATGGAATGCATTTAAATTAAACAGGTGGGCCTTCTTTTCCTCTTAATATGTTTGAGCCAATCAGTAGTGTTGTGGCAAGGTAGTGATACAGAAGATAGCTCTAACTGGTAAAAGACCAAATCCATATTATGGCAAGAACAGCTCAAATAAGCAAAGAGAAACAACAGTCCATCATTACTTTAAGAAATGAAGGTCAGTCAATGCGGAAAATTATAAGAACTTTGAAAGTTTCTTCAAGTGAAGTCGCAAAAACCATCAAGCGCTATGATTACTGCCACAGGAAAGGAAGACCCAGAGGTACCTCTGCTACAGAGGATAAATTCATTAGAGTTACCAGCCCAAATAAATGCTTCACAGAGTTCAAGTAACAGACACATCTCAACATCAACTGTTCAGAGTTGACTGCGTGAATCTGGCCTTCATGGTTGAATTGCTGCAATGAAACCACTACTAAAGGACACCAATAATAAGAAGAGACTTGCTTGGGACAATAAAAATGAGCAAGTGGAAATTTGTCCTTCGGTCTGATGAGTACAAATTTGAGATTTTTGGTTCCAACCGCCATGTCATTGTTAGATGCAGAGTAGGTGAACAGATGATCTCTGCATTTGTGGTTGTATCTGTGAAGCATGGAGGAGGAGGTGTGATGGTGTGGGGGTGCTTTGCTGGTGACACTGTCAGTGATTTATTTAGAATTCAAGTTACAATTAACCAGCATGGCTACCACAGCATTCTGCGGCAACATGCCATCCCATCTGGTTGCACATAGTGGGACTATCATTTGCTTTCAACAGGACAATGATTCAACACACCTCCAGGCTATGTAAGGGCTATTTGTCCAAGAAGGAGGGGGATGGAGTGCTGCATCAGACAACCTGGCCTCCACAATCACCTGACCTCAACCCAATTGAGATGGTATGGGATGAGTGGGACCGCAGTGTGCAGTAAAAGCAGACAACATGTGCTCAGCATATGTGGGAACTCCTTCAACACTGTTGGAAAAGCCTTCCAGGTGAAGCTGGTTGAGAGAATGCCAAGAATGTGCAAAGCTGTCATCATGGCAAAGGGTGTCCACTTTGAAGAATCTAACATCTAAAATCTATTTTGATTTGCTTAACACTTTTTTGGTTACTACATGATTCCATATGTGTCATTTCATAGTGTGGATGTCTTCAATATTATTCTACAATGTAGAAATAGTAAAAGAAAGAAAGACCCTTGAATGGTATTGTATATCTTTTGACTGGTATTGTATATCAACATGGACATTGGAATGAAAACTGTGTGGCTTGTTGGGGATTCATGGATCCACTTGTTAGAGAAGCGTGCCCTGGCAGTCAGAAAGCATCACAAACTATCCCTTGACTACTGTCACATTAGGTGGCTCGGAGAGCGAGAAATGAAGTGGGCCAAACTGCTCCGTGTTGTGAGCTGCCTGTGCTGATGCTCCCCCTAACCCTAACATCATGGTCATCCACCTCGGTTGAAACAACCTGGGACACACAAAGGGGACAGTCCTGGTGCATCCGGCGCGTCTACCCTGACATCACACAGCGGAGGAGATGGATGTTCCAGTGGGGGGGGGGGGACATCAACATAGAGAAGGCCCGGCGCTCTGTCAACCAGCTGGTGTTTGCATTTCTCTGTGACAAGCGCATGCCTACACTCCGCCACTCTTCCATAAAGCACTCTGTCCCTGGGCAGTAGGGGTGGCATGCATCTCACGGATGAGTGGGGTAACACATAGGTAGCACATCATTGGTTCTTAATGGACAGAAATTAGTATATGAGAGGGATAAATTATAGACTGTATTAAAACTGTTGCCTCTACAAAATGTTTCAGTCCGGAAGGTGCAAGTTTAATGGTCACTTCCTGGATGCTGTAGCCTCGTTCTTATCCAAGAACTAGACATTGAGCTAGGTCTGGGCAAGAAATTTTCTTTTTTTCCTAATGCTAGCGACCTTGTTAAAAATCCGATATGTGGTTCTCGGTAATGGCCTTAAAGGCTCATGATGAGAAGTGGGGAGTGGGTTGTGTATCTCCAATCAAGTTGATGCTTGAATTCTCATCGACATTGGCGTCATATTGACTCTGATTTGATGGTAAAGAGATTTTAACGTATCATTGCGCTTCAATCAATCCCTACTATGGTCGCGCCGACCGGCATGACTATAATATATATTACTATAATTCAGAGCACCTTGGGCACCATTCCTCAAAATGCTATTACAGTCATGGAAAAACCCCACACAAAAACGCACAAAAAAAAAACAGTTTAATATGGTTTCATAAACCTTATTAGGGTTAAATGAGAGCAAGGATGCCAGCAGCCAGTCACATGTAATCCACTCCAGGAAGGACGTTGATGGGGAAGACCTTGATGTGCACTTCCTGTTGCTAGTGACCATGCTGAGAGCTGGTAGCTATTTGAGACCTCTAAACAGTCCAACACATGAGCCATTCTGTGGCTCCTGGTGTGGGGCCCCCGCTCCTGGGCCCCTCGCTATACGACACACCAGGGACTCTCCGTCTCCACAGTGTTTTTTTATAGTGCATCCGGAAAGCGGGAGAGAGAGGCACCCCGATAACGTGTCCTCTAAACTTCCTGTTGAGCTAGCTGCTTTTGAATGTAGTGTGGGGATGAGATTCGGCCTGGGAAGCTAGCGTGGGTCCTCTGGCTGTGTTTATACAGCTTTAAGAGGAGCCCGTTTAGCAGGTGCATGGTGCTGTAAGTACAACCACAATCCACCGCTAAGAGGATTAAAGCTAGGATGATATCGTTCTAGTAAATAATGTTTTTGAAGAAAAAAAATACAAAATATAATAACCGCTTTCATCAGACGAGTTTATACGGAGTAAAAAACACAGGTGTTAAGCCTCTCCAAACTGGGGTCTGTTTACCGGGTTTTTTGTTTTGTGTGTGTGTAGCGGAGGATAAACAATGTGCTGGTCTGAAATGGCCCCTCTGTCTAATCCCAGCAGCGCTACTGAGCAAGCAAGCAAAAGAAGAGCTGCGATTTCCCCCACACATTCAATACCGCGCTAGAAGCTGCTGCTCGGTTGCATTTTCTCAACTGGCAAGTGAGTTCACAAGTAAGTAGAGATGAAATAACATTAGGTGCCGTGGTTCCCTTCTCTCAGCGGCGTTTAGTGGCGCAGCACAACATGGCTTTCACTGCAGAACATGAGAAGTGGTTTGTTGTCTTTTGTCCTGTGAAGCGGTCAATAGAGAGATTCTCACTCTCAGGGACATGGCAGCTCATATTATATAGCGGAACACCTGGCCCAAACCCTATACTCAGTCAGCCTGGGATTCCCCTGTTCGTCCTCCTCCTCTTCTCCCTTTTCATTTCGTAATTAATCTAAGGCAGTATTAGTGACTACCTGGGGTCTGCTGCCCACTCATGGGGAGAGAGGTGCTGGATGTTTACACCTGCTAGGCCCAACTCAATGCCTGGGCGTGGAGTTTGAGCCGCCCCACTCGCTCTACCTCTCTCCTAATGGGAACAATCGGCCTGTTACGGGGGAATCAATGACCCTCCCAGCTGGGTGCCCTGCTCATTGAGTGGAGAGGCGCTTGTGTGAGAGGAGTGTTGTGATGAGCACTGTTCACGGAGTCCCTAAAACACACTCCAGGGGCCCAAGTGGCTGGGTGGGGCAGTGGTCCTTTTCCATCGCCCATCACACAATGAGGCTAATTCTCCTGGTCGTGAAGTGGAGAGGCACAGGGAAGACCTTGAGTGAGTCTCTACACTTGTGACCACAGGAGACAAAAGAAGCTCACACAGACCCCACCACTAAGTCTCCAACTCTCTTTGGATAATCTCCTGCACCCTCAGTCTGTAGGAAAGCCTACCCTTTATGTCCTGGTATTAATGATTTCATTATCAACAAATAGTGACGCATAATTCAAAGTGTTAGCCAACCATGCAACAAAGGATAGACTCCTACATCGAGGCACTGAGTTTTGGGGATCAGTCAAACTGCACTTACCACTATGCGTACTAAGGTAGCATGCAACATAGCATTTAGATGATACATTCAGGTACCAAGTCCTACAAAAGGAGTCCGTGTGGAGCTTTATCGTAATAAGCAAGGGAATATTTGCTGTGTGAGTAAAAAAGCATTGTGCCAAAGATAAAAAGGAATGGCAGCGTATTAGCAAACGCCCATGGAGGACAGTTACGTAAGCTTCAACTGCAGAGCATCCTCTTTCAGGAGTACATTCCCTCTTCCCCTAGCTAGACGGAGCAATTCAACAAAATGCTAATGCGATTTTTAATATAACAGACACACTGAGCCACAGTAATACTACACCTCAAAATAGTATTTCAAGTTCCAATGCAGCTGTTTTTAAACTCAATATCACATAACTCCTGTGTAGGGTTGTGAAATCTGCGCAAGAACTGTTCATCGGGAGCTTCATGAAATGGGTTTCCATGGCTGAGCAGCCACACACAAGCCTAAGATCACCATGCGTAATGCCAAGTGTCGGCTGGAGTGGTGTAAAGCTCGCTGTCATTGGACTCTGGAGCAGTGGAAATGCGTTCTCTGAAGTGAGGAATCACACTTCACCATTTGACAGTCCAGAAGACCGGCAGACTAATCTGGGGTCGGCGGATGCCAGGAGAACGCTACCTGCCCCAATGCATAGTGCCAACTGTTAAGTTCGGTGGAGGAGGAGTAATGGTCTGGGGCTGTTTTTCATGTTTTGGGCGAGACCCCTTAGTTCCAGTGAAGGGAAATCTTAACTCTACAGCATACAGTACAACGACATTCTTGACGATTCTGTGCTTCCAACAGTGCGGAGTGCCTGGATACAGCACTTAGCCGTGGTATATAGGCCATATGCTGTGCCATTAACCCATGAGGTGACTTATTGCTTTTATAAACTTGTTGCCAACACAGTAAAGGCAAGGAACGACACATCTAGATTGAAAATGTTGCTTTAATAATAATTCTAGAGTGACTAACACATTCCAATTATTTATTAATGTTGATCTGAGTGTTGCCATTTAATTGTGCACGAATGAAAAATAGGTTGTTGTTGGCTTTCCCATGTTGTCGTGTTGGCTCCACGCTGCTGGAAATGGATGCCGTTCTTTTAGCTGGGGGGGGGGGGGGCTGCTGTGTTGTTGAATAATGGTGCTTCCTCACTTCCAGATTTGGCCTCCAGTAACTTTGAGGAGAGGTTGTGAATCTGTGTCCTCCGATAGACAATATTTCTCGTGCCTCTGGTCAAGCATCCAACAGTTTCCGGATCATGGTGGTTCGGAGGCAGTGGTTTGTGTAAATCTGCGATGGACCAGCTATTTTGCAGGGTTGTTGTGAGGGTGTTCACTCCCATCGGCTCTTCTGTGTGCCTGAAACACATAAGACAAAATAACGTTAAAAAGTTAGGCCTCCAAAAGCTAAAAGTTAGGCCTCCAAAACTACAGGTTATATTTCCTGGGTACATGATTTAACTAGCTAGCTAGCAGTTACATACCATAAGTATCCATTCACTGGTGGGCAGCTTTGTCACACCCCTCTTTGCTCAACTTTTTAATTACGCTGAAAGACACATTGTTGCTCGTTGTGAATTTGGTGTCCTTCTGTATACATCATAGTCATGGTATACGGTCACAAATACACACGGCTAAATGCTTTTTTAGCCAATCAGCATCCAGTATCCAAACTCCCCGGTTTTTAATAATTAATTCATCACATGGTGGTGACCATGGAAGGAAAAAACAACGTAATGTAGATTTGCTTCTTTATTCAGTAAATGTGTCTCCCGCGATCCGTGTTTATATTAAACATAACTCACAAATAAAACTAGGATCTGTGAATATATTGAAGTATTTAGTAAATAAAGCCATAATCCGTAAATATGTAAACAATATTTCACAAATATTCACCATAACCCACCAAAAAAATGGATGATCTGTAAAAAAAAAAGAAAAGTGCATGTGGATCTGTATTCCATGCTTCCAGATGTCTATACATGGTTGTCTGCCACCTACCTCCATTCATTGGGATAATATGTGTGTAACGTGACGCGCAGCGTGAAGCAAAGCATCTCCTTCTTTGGAGAAGACTTTCTGGCTAGAAAAATGAAGAACAACTTTATTTGATTTATTTAACAAATGATGTTAAAATGTTCAACAAATGACTTTCATATATATGTTAAATTCAACCATTGGGGCATGCAACGCCAAGTGTGTCCTTCCAACATCAGCCCCCTAGCCTAGTTAGCTGGCGGGCAATCTCATCAGCTTTGTTGATTCAGGAATGTGTCAATTTTGAAGAACCGCTCAGTTCTAAAAATCCAGAATTGGTGATCTGGCTAGCCAGCTAATGAGAAATGTTGGAAATCATGTTTTTCAATCTGTTCTCTTTCAGGGACTTAACACAGCAACTGATGCTTCGGCAGGACAAAGCACTATTTCCTGGCTGTTGTGGAGGTAAGAAATTGTAACGTTATCTGATTAAAAAAACAAACATAAATTCAGATAACTGTTTTATGTTTCATCTATGCTTGCTTGCTAGCTAGCCAAATCATTTGTTATGCATCCTTAGCTACATTTATCAAAATGTTGTTTCCTAGTCAATACATGCACTCAGTGTTTGGTTACTGTCAGTTCCCTCCCTCCCTCTCCTCTCTGTATTGTGATAAATAAAAGGCACATACATTCTTCTCATACCGTAAACACAATGTGCAGGTCATGTCATTGGTTCAAGATAATCTGATAATTGTTATGGAGAAAATGTTTTGAAGTATGAAATGACCAATTAAAAGCAAACCTGTGACAACTTGATCAAGTTCATGAATATGTAAAACTGCGTAATGATGGCACATTGAAATGCGGAAAGAATACATGCACCAATTCACACACATTGACACACCAGGTCACCCATTCCCAAATACACACGCTGGAAATCTATTTCAAATACATAGCTGATTCAAAATCATTTTGGAAAAGCTGACCTAAAGATGGTAAGATGTCGGTAGTGTGGTTTGGCGTATAACCTTTAAGGGATGTTTTGCTCATTGTGTAAAATAATAATCAAAGCGTTATTATGAGTTGATCATTTGAATCAGCTGTGTAGTTGTGCACTGGGCCAAACCCCAAAGCGTCCACCCGTTGGAGTCCCCAGGATCGAGGTTGGGAAACGCTGCAATAGGTCCTTGCCCAAGTCAGCAGTCAGATCACACAATTCAGGAATGGCCTGAAAACAAATGGGAGCTTGAATAGTGGGAAGTTCCAATCAGGTCCAAAAAGCAGCTGGTCAGCGGTAGAACAGGCTAAGCATGGTCCTGGTTCTAGGTTGACTCAGATTGGACCGGTCCGTGGGAGCAGTAGGAATAGAATAATAATATTGAGTTAGATGTCAACTGGGCGGCACACACCACTTGTTACACCGAACAAGACATTCGGAACAGGAGTCACTCAATTAAAGGAGGCAAGAGGACCACATGCTGGAACCCAAGCCCTGGTTGCTGTTCCTGATGAGTTGCTACCTCCTTTTCAGTGTGTGTGAGTGAAGGATGGCATGGCGTGTCAATGTGTGTGAATCAGAGCATGTACTGTTTACGCATTTCAATGTGCAATTTGACATATTCATAAGCTTGATCAAGTTGTCACAGGTTTGCTTTTAATTGGTCATTTCACACTTCAAAACATTTTCTCCATAACAATTATCAGATTATCTGGGAAATATCCTCATAACATGGCCTGTGCGTTGTTACACAATTACACCGTCGTGTTATTATTGTCAGGTTAATCATTTGTACTGATAAAAGGCTTGATAGTATGAATAAAATAACTTGGCCTTTTATTTAACTGGTAACATTGCCCAGCCCCTCAATCCAATCGTGCAACACAAACAGAGACTAGAGGGAGGGAAACCCAAAGTAATCAGCCACAGAGAACATGTTTTGACTAGGAAACAACAGAAGATAAATGGTGGCTAAGGATGCAAATAAAAATGATTTGGCTAGCTAAGCTAGCAAGCTGAATTTCTAATGTTTTTCATCAGACAATGTTACAATTTCTTATAGCCACACCAATTTCTTATGGCCACACCAATTTCTTATGGCCACACCAATTTCTTATAGCCACACCAATTTCTTATAGCCACACCAATTTCTTATGGCCACACCAATTTCTTATGGCCACACCAATTTCTTATAGCCACACCAATTTCTTATAGCCACACCAATTTCTTATGGCCACACCAATTTCTTATAGCCACACCAATTTCTTATGGCCACACCAATTTCTTATAGCCACACCAATTTCTTATGGCCACACCAATTTCTTATAGCCACACCAATTTCTTATAGCCACACCAATTTCTTATAGCCACACCAATTTCTTATAGCCACACCAATTTCTTATGGCCACACCAATTTCTTATAGCCACACCAATTTCTTATAGCCACACCAATTTCTTATAGCCACACCAATTTCTTATAGCCACACCAATTTCTTATGGCCACACCAATTTCTTATGGCCACACCAATTTCTTATAGCCACACCAATTTCTTATAGCCACACCAATTGGGAAAGTGTGTGTTGTCCTGCCAAAGCATCGATTGCTCTGTTTTGTCCCTGAAAGACAAGAGATAGACAAATACTATTTGCAACATTTCTCATTAGCTGGCAAGCCAGATCCCTAATGCAGGATTTTAAAACTGAGCGGTTCTTCATCATTTGCACATTCCGAAATGAACAAAGCTGACGAGATCGCCTGCTAGCTAACTGTAGTGTCCAACATCGGCCCACTAGACAAGCTAGCTAGTTACAATAGCCCCAGTGGTGGAATTTAACATTTGTTTGAATGTCATTTATTGAATATTTTAACATCATTTGTTGAATGAATAAATGTCCGACGCTCATCTGAAGACACATTTGTGGATTGTAATGAGTTGACAGGCGGAATTAAAACATGTATCATCTGTAAACACAGAATACAGACCCACAAGCACTTTTTAAATGTGCAAATGCACATCCCACAGTAGTAAATGTTTCACATATCACACATCATTCCACATTTCAAATGGCACCCTATATAGTGTCCTACGGACACGTAGCCCATATCCCTCTGATCAAAAAGTAGTGCGCTATGTAGGGAATGTGGTACCATTTGGGAGGAAGATTTATAAGCCACCCCAATGCAGACTTGTACAGCTAGACCTACCTGGAACACATTCATCCATGAAAACAAACATGACCAGAGGAAGTATGCACTTTCTGACCCACTGCATTCCAAGTAAGCAATTTGCCTTTCGCTTCCGCAAAAGGAAGCCTTCACTTTTCAAGTCATTCCTGAAGAAGTGTGCACTTTTGACCACACCTGTTAGCCCCAACAATTAAGCCCCCCCTTACGGAAGTGTATACTTTCATCCTTTTTCTTCCTCTTCCTGTATACCCTGTACCCTTAGTAGCCCTCCTCCTCCTCCCTTTCCTTTACCTTTAAGATTGACACTGTGCGCCTCTTTCATCCAGAGGGTTTCAAAGGTTCTCTCCTCCGTGAATACAAAACACCCTGCCTCTTGAACTTTTGATGGTGGCTGGAAGAAAAAGAAACACCTCTCGATAAAGCCATCAGAAACAGGGTTCAGGTTTAGTTCACCTGAGTCTCTCCTTATTCAAAGGGGATTATTCTCCCTGCAGCTTTTCTATGGAGAGATAAATTGAAATTCAAAGAGAGAAGCCATAAACACCAAACAGAGTTCTCTCAAGGTCCTACCTGACAGGCAGCTATAATACAGAAGACACACACAGTACAAGCCAACGGCCAAAACCTTCAAGGCTGAGTCGAGTCAGTGTCTCCCAAAATAGCTTTATTTCCTGAGCTCGTTCAACTCTTAGTCACTGATCCCGGATGATTGGAAAGGTGTAAACAACTTGGAAATCTATCCAGTCCTTCTACCTTTGAATGGTTAACCATTGATTTTAGCTGCCGTTGTCTTCGAATCGCCATATGCCTCAGGGAAGCGTACTGTACATTTACACATAGGCAACAGAGGGAGAAGGCACAGTCTTGCAGATGGGAAACACAGTGTTGGTGTCCATATGCTCAGCAAATTTTTGAAATTATTATTATACATTTTCTTTTCCTACACTTTTTTTATCCCTTACCCTACCATCCCTTCCCTCATCGGAGTAAACTAATGGACCACAATACTTCTACTCCAACTTACAGCTATGTTGCTCACAGCTACGGAACCTGTAATTATAATAATTATATATACAGTATTTTTCACATTTCCTCTTTCTTCAACTGAAGAATTCTCATCTACAGTGGCAAATCCACCACTCATTCTGATCTTAACTACAAACCCACAGGTCAACCCATCTTTCCCAGAATAATTCAATTTTGCTCCTGTATTTCCTTTTGCAATTACATCCCTCCATTTTACTACGATGTCTTACGACAGATCCCCTAACAATACAGTTTAAAGGTTCATCTGAACCCTGATATTATGACATAACAACCATTACTGGACATGACTGACGAAAGTCAGCCACCGATGGCCGTACCAGAAAATATGTCCTATTGATTCTGTTTCCTCATGGCAGAGTCTGCAAATGACAAAAGTACAGTATATAATAGCTTAAATTGAAACAAACAAATTGATGTGTCAATTGTTGTTTTTATATGTCAGTTCAAAGACCCGATACAAAGGAATTGATACCAAGGTAATAAGCTGCATACCGCCATAAGCAAACAGGAAAACACTCATCCAGAGGTGGCACTCCTAGTGGCCAGGGAATTTAATGCAGGAAAACATAAATATTTTTTACCGAATTTCTATCAGCAGAGACATACAGAGACATGTACAAAGCTCTCCCTCACCCTCCATTTGGCAAATCTGACCATAATTCTATCCTCCTAATTCCTGCTTACAAGCAAAAATGAAACCAGGAAGCACCAGTGACTCGGTCAAAAAAAAGTGGTCAGATGATGCACATGCTAAGCTACAGGACTGTTTTGCTAGTACAGACTGGAATATGTTCTGGGAATCTTCTGATGAAATTGAGGAGTACACCACATCAGTCACCTGCATCATCAATAAGTGCATTGATGACTTCGTCCCCACAGTGACTGTACGTACATACCCCAACCAGAAGTCATGGATTACAGGCAACATCAGCACTGAGCTAAAAGGTAGAGCTGCCTCTTTCAAGGAGCGGGACACTAACCTGGAAGCTTATAAGAAGTCCCACTAAGCCCTCTGACGAACCATCAAACAGGCAAAGCATCAATACAGGACTAAGATCGAATCATACTACACAGGCTCCGACACTCGTCGGTTGTGGCAGGGCTTGCAAGCTATTACGGACTACAAAGGGAAGCACAGAGGAGAGCTGCCCAGTGACATGAGCCTACCAGATGAGGTAAGGAACCTATATGCTAGCTTTGAGGCAAGTAACACTGAAACATGCATGAGAGCACCAGCTGTTCCAGACAAATGTCTGATCACGCTCTCTGCAGCCGATGTAAGACTTTTAAACAGGTCAACATTCTCAAGGCCGCAGGGCCAGACGAATTATCAGTATATGTACTCCGAGCATGCGCTGACCAACTGGAAAGTGTCTTCACTGACATTTTCAACCTCTTTCTGTCTGAGTCTGTAATACCAACATGTTTCAAGCAGACCCAAACACTAAGGTAACCTGCCTAAATGACTACCGACCTATAGCACTCACATTTGTGTTCATGAAGTGCTTTGAAAGGCTGGTCATGGCACACATCAACACCATTATCCCCGAAACCCTAGACACACTCCAACTTGCATACCGCTACAACAGATCCGCAGATGATGTAATCTCTATTTCACTCCACATTGGAGTGGGATTGATATTCATTGACAACAGCACAGCTTTCAACACTATAGTGCCCTCAAAGCTCATCACTAAGCTGAGGACCCTGGGACTAAACACCTCCCTCTGCAACTGGATCCTGGACTTCCTGACAGGCCACCCCCAGGTAGTAAAGGTAGGTAACAACACATCCGCCACGCTGATCCTCAACACGGGGGCCCCTCATTGGTGCGTGCTCAGTACCCTCCTACACTCCCTGTTCACTCATGACTGCACGGCCAGGCACGACTCCAAAACCATCATCTTGGCATTATCTCAACCAGCTTCGTAAGGAATGCTTTTCCAAACGTCTTGAAGGAGTTCCCACATATGCTGAGCACTTGTTGGCTACTTTTCACTCTGCGGTCCAAGCCATCTCAATGGGGTTGAGATTGGGGGATTGTGGAGGCCAGGTCATCTGATGCAGCATTCCATCACTCTCCGTCTTGGTCAAATAGCCCTTACACAACCTGGAGGTGTGATTGTCCCAATAAGCGCAAACCAGATGGGATGGCGTGCCGTTGCAGAATGCTGTGGTATCCATGCTGGTTAAGTGTGCCTTGAATTTGTCACCAGAAAAGCACCATCACACCATCACACCTCCTCCTCCATGCTTTAAGGTGGGAACCAAACACACGGAGATCATCCGTTCACCTACTCTGCGTCTCACAAAGACACGGCAGTTGTAACCAAAAATCTCACATTTGGATTCATCAGACCAATGGACAGATTTACACCAGTCTAATGTCCATTGCTCGTGTTTCTCGGCCCAAGCAAGTCTCTTCTTCTTATTGGTGTCCTTAAGTAGTGGTTTCTTTGCAGCAATTTGACCAGATTCTTGCAGTCTGAACAGTTGATGTTGAAATGTGTCTTTTACTTGAACTCTGTGAAGCATTTGTTTGGGCTGCAATCTGAGGTGCAGTTAACTCTAGTGAACTTATCCTCTGCAGCAGAGGTAACTGCACTTGAATAAACTTTAAAAGTTCTTGAAATATTGACTGACCTTCACATCTTAAAGTTGGTCTTTTACAAATATGGTTATCTTCTGTATACCACCCCTACCTTGTCACAACACATTTGATTGGCTCAAACGCCTTAAGAAGGAAAGAAATTACACAAATTAATTTTTAACAAGGTAATTGAAATGCATTCCAGGTGACTACCCAATGAAGCTTGATGAGAGAATGCCAAGAGTGTGCAAAGCTGTCATCAAGGCAAAGGGTGGCTACTTTGAAGAATCTAAAATATAATTTGATTTGTTTAACAGTTTTTTGGTTACTAAATGATTCCGTAAGTGTTATTTAATAGTTTTGATGTCATCACTATTATTCTACAATAAAGAAAATAGTAAAAAGGAAGAACACCCTTGAATGAGTCGGTGGTGTCCAAACCTTTGACTGGCACTGTTATTGTTATTATTTTATTAAACCTTTATTTAACCAGGAAGGTCTCATTGAGATTTAAAACCTATTGTTCAAGAGTGTGTGTATATATATATATATATATATATATATATATATATATATATATATATATATATATATATATATATATATATATATTTCATCAGACTAGACAATCTTGTTTCTCATGGTCTGAGAGTCTTTAGGTGCCTTTTGGCAAACTCCAATCGGGCTGTCATGTGCCTTTTACTGAAGAGTGACTTCCGTCTGGCCACTCTACCATAAAAGCCTGATTGGTTGAGTGCTACACAGATGGTTGTCCTTCTGGAAGTTTCTCCCATCTCCACAGAGGAACTCCAGAGCCCTGTCAGAGTGACCATTGGGTTCTTGATCACCTCGCTGACCAAGGCCCTTCTACCCCTATCACTCAGTTTACAGGTCTAGTAAGAGTCTTGGTGGTTCCAAACTTCTTCCATTTAAGAATGATGGAGGTCTTTGTGTTCTTGGGGACCTTCAATGCTGCAGACATTTTTTGGTATCTTATGTAACAGGTATGTGCCTTCCCAAATCATGTCAATTGAATTTACCACATGTGGACTCTAATCAAGTTGTAGTAACATCTCAAGGATGATCAATGGAAACAGGAAGCAGCTGAACTCAATTTCGAGTCTCATAGCAAAGGGTCTGAATACTTATTTTTAATACATTTGTTTTGTTTCTTCATTACGGGGTATTGCGTGTAGATTGGTGAGGATATTTTTTTAATGTACATTTTAGAATAAGGTTGTCAAGGGGTGTGAATACTTTCTGAAAGCACTGTATATAATACCATTTATTGTATTCGCCCCAACCAGGACTAAATACCTTTGCCCAAACAGGACTAAATGCCTTTGCCCAAACAGGACTAAATGAGAAACTTCTTTAGCTGTGCTAATTGTTCATTGACTGTTCACAGTAAGGAGTAGGCTAATTTGGTCATTAACGTACGTAGCTAAGCAGACACAAGTTGTCAACTCCAGATCCCAACAATTCCATCATCTGTAACACGCTGTATGACAACCTGTCCTTTTCCATGGGAAAACAGCTGGGAACGGGATGGAAACACGTCTTTTCTGTTTTTAGTAACCCCCCCCCCCCCCCATTCTTCCTCCTCCCCATTCTGTTCTTGTTTATTTTTTCTCCTTCTGAGTGGATCACGTCCATCTCCTCACTGGATGTGATGCATTCTTTTTCCCCAAGTTCCTTCTCTCTCATTTTCTCTCTCTCGCATTCTGGTGCCGTGAGAATTTGGGGAAGACGACACACAGCACAAGCACATTGGTATGTGGTGTGAAATGTCATGGTTCCAAGGCTTTTGTGTTACGATACACAAGCACACACATTCACACACATGCACGTATATACACACGCACGCACACATACACGCACACACATGGTCCAGGGTTCTGTGTGTGTGTGTGTGTGTTTGTGTGTGTGAGAGAGTTATCTAAACCCTGGGGATGCTGGTTCAGCAGAACTCTCAGACTAACAACGCACACAAGTTGACTGTAAGAGCCCTCCAATCGCCCCCTTCTCTCTCACTCCAACTCTCTCAAGGGTTTTTGTAACTATATGTAAATGGAATGCGAAGGAGTTTCTGAACAACTGGGTGGGAAAAACACAAGAGAACTTCATCACCACATCAGGCTTGCATAAACATTCTCCCCTATTTGTTTTATGTCATGTCTTACAGTCCCTGGACTGCATGTTCTGATGCCTTGATAACCCCATGTCATCTGAAGGTCAGGGCTACGGTGAAATATTTCAAGAGCAACAGCCTCCAACTCGTGTTTTTACAGATTCTTTTTCTTCTCTTGTCTCTTTCGAAACACCATTATTTACAGGAGTTTTTAAAAGCTGGAAAGAAAAGCAAGTCAACTGTATAAGAAAGCCTCGATAACTCAAATCTCATTTTCAGGCACAACCTCTTCTGGCTTGAAACGATAAAATCCTTTTGGAAAATATTTTGCGGAAATGTACAACACACTTAGACAGCTACCTGTCAAGTTCTTTCGTGTGGTTAATTTCTTCAAATAGCATAGCTAGTTCTTTTAGCTCTGGTTAAGGAGGTTGATGAGAGACACTCAAGTTCAAAATGACTCCAGGGTCTTCATGGTTCATCCATTTCCAAGCCCATTGCAGATGGTTACACGACTGGTACAGTGCTTTCACTTCAAACACCATGAGAAATTGTCCTGGAGGTATACTTAAAGAAAAAAATAATACAGAGTGTGTTTGGATTTCCACCACTGGAATTTGTATTAAGCGGGTGTCGTGGAGGTGTTGAAAAGTGCGAGGGTGACAGGCCCTGGGAGGACAGCCGTGGGGGTCCTGCAGCTCTGGAGCAGGGCTGCAGCATGTGGGCAAAGCCATCAGTTATTCTCAGATGTTATCAGGTCACCACACCAGCCAAGCCTGGATTCCCCAGGGACACACAAACACACAGCCGGTAGAGGCATTAGGCAGGGTAACATATCAACCACAACTATGGGGAGCGCTTTTGTGAGCAATGACTGAGCGTAGGTCCAAAAGAATGTGAGATGAAACACCAGTGTATCATTATCATGTGTGTACGTATGTGCGAGTGGGTGTAAGCGTGTGTGGCTCATCCATTCGTGTGTCTGTCTGTGTGTGTGTCTGTGCTTCGCATGCTTTTGTCTGTGTTATGGAGCATTTAATCCCCAGCTAGGAGGGGGAAACAGTCATGAGAGGAGGTAAGGATGAAAAGGACTGTGACAAATACAAACTTTTGAAGGTGGCTCCTCTCTGTTACCCCCACCTTCCTCTGAGCGCCGGGCAGAGCCTGCGAGGCCCTCGATTTGCATAACAGCAAAGGGAAATCAATGGTGGAGGGGCCCTTTGTGTGGATCTGTCAGCAGAGGCAGGGGCCGCAGGTCGGGAGCCCCCGTGTCAAAAGTGCTTATTCGGGTTGCCACTCGGACATGACAGGGACTCAAGAACAGAGGTTAAGGGTTAAACTGCTAACAACATTAAACGTCACCCAGGCCTCTGGCTCCTATGAAAGACAACTGTCACTGAGGAAGAAGTGATATTAAGAATTGTATTAATACTTACTGTCAGCTCTCCCAGGCACTTCTGATGTTGGGTACAGTACATGTTTGGCTTATGGGGAGAGTATAGAAGGTGTAGCGAGTTGGCCTGCGTTTCAAAATCAAAGTTCCATTTTCATTTTCAACATGGATCATCTTTAGTAGCGGCTACTTCCACTGGCGATACCGCCAATGTTATTTTAGCGATATCATACTGACGTGCAATTGATACTATCACACTTGTGCCTGTGTTTGACTGGTGTAGTTATTTAAACCAAACTTTTGTGTCATCGATGCTGTCAACAAAATGTTCATATTTATTTACAGAGGAGAAAGCATCTCCCTTCTCCTCTCTTTTCTTTCATTCTTTAATAATGCTCTTTTTGAAAGTGGGATAGTCATCCATTATGGATCAAGACCCGATCTGGTTGTGTTTGTTATGTGCCAAGTGTCAATGTGCGCAAGTCAAAGGGAAGAAGCCCTTTGTCTTTCATCCTGCTAATAAACACTGCCTTAAATATTTCATCCGTTACCCAGGGGCCAGTGTGTTTAACACTGTAAGCAGCTCTCTCCTTCTCTCTTGCTCCTTCTCGCCCCCCCTTCTTTCTCTCTCCTTCTCTCTTGCTCCTTCTCGCCCCCCCTTCTTTCTCTCTCCTTCTCTCTTGCTCCTTTCACCCCCCTTCTTTCTCTCTCCTTCTCTCTTGCTCCTTCTCGCCCCCCTTCTTTCTCTCTCCTTCTCTCTTGCTCCTTCTCGCCCCCTTCTTTCTCTCTCCTTCTCTCTTGCTCCTTTCGCCCCCTTCTTTCTCTCTCCTTATCTCTTGCTCCTTCTCGACCCCCCTTCTTTCTCTCTCCTTCTCTCTTGCTCCTTCTCGCCCCCCTCCCTTCTTTCTCTCTCCTTTTTTTCTCCTTCTCTCCCTCTGTTTGTTTGCAAACTCACACGGCTGAGCACACCCATTTCCCTTTGACATATTTAATAAGGGGTTCATTCTCTTGAAAGTAAAGCACTCAGACCCCCAGGACCGACGTATTGACTCAACTTTGTGTACGGCTATTAATAAATGAACTATTCCGCCACAATCTGAAGGAAATATTAGATTATTCACAAATTGTGATGCAGAATTCCATCAACTGGGTTTTAAGCAGCCTATGAATAATTTGGCCATTTTACTTTGGATAATTAAAGCAGTAAATCTCATTGTGGAGATGTGGAACGGCCTTGACTGACTATTTCGTGCCGCGTTCCATTCGAAAGACAACAAAATACATTTTCTGCTATAACATAGCAACTGTTAATCAACAGCTTCAGGTATGAATATGCATGCGGCAGTTTAGTTAACATCTCTTATCAGAATATAAATCACTCACTTATTGGCAAGCTCGGAGAGAGAGAGACAGAGAAAGAGAGATGGGGGGGCGGGAGAGAAAAAGAGAAAAACAGACAGCGGGAGGGGGTTAGAGAGAGAAAGTAAGAGTGAGAGAGAGAGTGAGAGGCAGACAGAGATTCAGGGAGTGTATGTGAGCGAGAACGAGGGAGAGAGATAGAGATGAGAGAGCGTGAGCCTGTGTTTACCTCAACGAGTGTTTGTTTCCTCTGGCTCTCTCTCTCTCTCTCTCTCTCTCTCTCTCTCTCTCTCTCTCTCTTTCTCTCTCCTGCTCAACCAGTGATTTGGGGGCATTACATTAGTCAGGGGAGCCATCTCTCACTCTCTCTCTCTCTCTCTCGGTCTCTCCCTGCACCAGATGAAAGCGAAGCAAGAGATTCAGTGAGCCTGCGTCCTGCTCCTCTGCCATATGGCTCAACCCAGACTAAAGTAGCTTTCAGGGTTTTGTTGGGCTCGTTTGGGTGTTGTTCTCCAGCCCAGGGTTTGTCCCTGCCTGCCTGCCGCTGCACTGACCCAATTAGCAGAGAGCCCATGGCTCCATCAGGCCAGTTAGAGAGAGCCCCCCCCACTCCCTCTTGCTCTGCCTTGCTTTCTGCTGCCCCCGCCGACCTCTCTGCACCTCTACCGCCCTCCGCCTCATTCCCTCTCCCTCTGTCTCTCTCTCAAATACACATACAGTACTATGCACACAATACTATGTTGGGAAACAATGGTCGAAAAAACATATGCAGGGAGATATAGTGCATATATATGTATAGACACATGTTGAGAAGAAAAAACATGGCAATACTCTCTTCCACATACACACACACACACATATGAACATGTGTATGCATATACAAACAGACACATACACACACACACACACACACACACACACATATGAACATGTGTATGCATATACAAACAGACACATACACACACACACACACACACACATATGAACATGTGTATGCATATACAAACAGACACATACACACACACACACATATGAACATGTGCATATACAAACAGACACATACACACACACACACACACACATATGAACATGTGCATATACAAACAGACACATACACACACACACACACACACACACACACACACACACACACACACACACACACACATATGAACATGTGCATATACAAACAGACACATGCACACACTTCAGAGGAACCATGCCCGGATTTGTCCTGTTTTTGAATTTTTCAGATGTTAAATGAATGACTAAAATAAATTTTTAAGCCCATTGTTTGATCCTAATTATTTATAAAAAGATCTGCCAGTGGTATTTTGCGAAGAGGGCACCCTATTCTCCCTAAGTAAGTGGTTCATTCCGAGGTCCACCACGGACTAAAGATATGCGTGCAGGCAGTGTTGTCAGTGGAGGAGAGTGTCAAGTGACACACACTGTGTTTGATTTGAATTGAAATCAAAATCAAATCCATTTGGGGGGGGGGGGGGTCACAGACACGTGTTTAGCAGATGTTATTGCGGGTGTAGCGGAATGCTTGAGCTTCTAGCTCCAACAGCGCAGTAATATCTAACAAGGCAATATCTAACAGTTTGACAACATGTACCCAAAATACACATACATCTATGTAAGGAATGGATTAATAAGAATACGTATGTCTAAGCGGCATTGGACTAAGATACAATGGCACAGTACAGAGTATAGGATATACATATGAGATGGGTGATGCAATATTTACAAACGATTAAAGTGACTAAGATACCGCAGAAGAGGATAGAGTACAGTTTATACATGTGAGATGAGTAATGCCAGATACAGAGATATTATTAAAGTGGCTAGTGTTTCATTTCCTTAAAGTGGAATGCGATTCATAATCTACGCCTATAGGCAGCAGCTTCTGATGTGCTGGAGAACGGCTGTTTAACAGTCAGTAGTGTAATATATAATACAATACAGTATATACATATGAAATGGGTGATGCATATGTAAACACAATTTCAAAGTGACTAAGATACCGTAGAACAGTGTGGAGTGCAGTTCATACATATGAGGTGGGTAATGCTCGATACGAAGACATTATTCAATTGGCTAGTGATCCATTTCTAAAAGTAGCTGCCGGCGATGGGCAGGATTCGCAGGAGGTATGTGTGCAAATGAATGAATCAAGCTACAGTGCGTGTAGCCGATTGATTCCTTCTTCATGAATAAATAAAATAAATATTGTTATTCTGTAATACTAGACACCTAGCAATTTTACAAAGTTGCTTTTTAGCTAAGCCAGCTAAATAGGTTCCTAATCCTCAACCTCAAAACTAGCTATCAAGCTATTTCAGGCTATCAATCATGTTGGAGTAGCTTGTCTATCTGTCTATCTATCATGCTTGCTGGCAAGGTTGCTAGTCTTTAGGGTTATGATGCTATATACCAAGGTGGCAGATGTGCTAAACTCCTAAGACATAAAAGAAGAGCCTTTTGAGTCAATGTGAATTTAAAATCCAAATATCTCTACCATTTTTAAAGTCATACCCCCCCTCCACCCATGACTTTTCCGAAATAAGAATATTTAACACATATAGTGCCTTCAGAAAATATTCATACCCCTTGATGTATTCCACATTTTATTGATTTACAGCCTGAATTTAACATCAAAAAATGATCACGCACCTACACTCAATACCCTATAATGACAAAGTGAAAACATGTTTTTGGACATTTTTGCAAATGTATTGAAAATTAAATACAGAAATATCTAATTTACATAAATATTCACACCCCTGAGTCAATACTTTGTTAAAGCAAATTTGGCAGTGATTACATTTATGAATGTTTCTGTGTAAGTGTCTAAGATCTTTCCACACCTGGATTGTGCAACATTTGCCCATTATTCTTTCCAAAATTCTTCAAGCTCTGTCAAATTAGTTGTTGATCATTGCTCGACAACCATTTTCAGGTATCGCCATAGTAGATTCAAGTCTAAACTGTAATTTCGGTCACTAAGGAACATTCACTGACTCCTTGGTAAACATTTCCAGTGTAGATTTGGCCTTGTGTTTTAGGTTATTGTCCTGCTGAAAGGTGAATTCATCTCCCAGTGTCTGGTGGACAGCAGCCTGAACCAGGTTTCCTCTAGGATTTGGCCTGTGCTCTCCATTTTGTTTATTTTTATCCTGAAAAACTCCCCAGTCCTTAACGATGACAAGCATACCCATAACATGATGCAGCCACCACTATGCTTGAAAATATGGAGAGCGGTACTCAGTAATGTGTTGAACTGGATTTGCCTCAAACATAGCAGTATTACTATAGTGCTACTATTACTATTGTTGTATAGAGGCATATTTCTCTTCTCTTCAGGCTTCCTTGCTTTCACTCTGTCAATCAGTTTATTATTGTGGAGTAACTACAATGTTGTTTATTCATCCTCAGTTGTCTCCTATCACTGCCATTAAACTCTGTAACTGTTTTAAAGTCACCATTGGCCTCATGGCAAAATCCCTGAGTAGTTTCCTTCCTCTATGGCAACTGAGTTAGCAGGACACCTATATCTTTGTAGTGACTGGGTGTAATGTAATCGAAAGTGTAATTAATAGATACTCAATATCTGTTTTTTGTGTGTTTTTCTACCCACCTATCAATAAGTGCCATTCTTTGCGAGCCATTGGAAAACCTCCCCTGTCCTTGTGGTTGAATCTGGGTTTGATATTCCCTGCTCGACTGATGGACCTTACAGATAAGTTTATGTGTGGGGTACAGAGATGAGATTATCATTCAGAAATCGTGTTAAACTCCATTATTGCACACAGAGTGAGTCCATGCAATTTTTTATGTAACTTGTTAAGAACATTCTTACTCCTGATTCTATTTTGGCTTGCCATTACAAATGGGTATACTTATTGACTCACGACATTTCAGATCATTAAAAAAAAAATGAATTAGTCAAAATAAAACATTGACATTCTGGGGTATTGTGTGTAGGCCAGTGACAAATTAATTGAATACATTTTTTATTAATGTTGTAACAAAACGGCACTGTATGTTGAATGAATCAATGTGCATCATTAATTAAAATCACAATTGAACAGGTATGCTTAGATAACCTATGCAGAACAATTTTTTTTTACATACAATTAGATATAATTATCATGGCTCCAATTTGCAGGGGAACAAATATATTTCAGGTGTTTGAAATTCTTCGACTTGGTAGTTGGACACCTCCTGACCACCCACCTCAATCCTTATGTACTTTGTGCCCCCTCTAAAATAACCCCTGTCACGCACGCACACACACACACACACACACACACACACACACACACACACACACACACACACACACACACACACACACACACACACACACACACACACACACACACACACACACACACACACACACACACAGAGGATGAAGCAGATCGGTGGCCCCCTTGTGTCCCTAAAGTCAAACAGTCAGACAGGGAAGGAGAATCCAACACGCCCTGGTGCAGCAGACAACAGAGACTTCAACACGGATGGGAGGAGGGCCTGAGAAAACAGAATGACTGAGGCCACAAACACATCCATCAATCTCTTCTCCCCTCCCTCCTTCCCTCCACTGCCCTCCCTCTTTTTGCCACTCTAATACGTACATGCGCACACGCACAAACACACACCGCACACACTTCCATCCCGGCGGTCTCAATTAACCCGTGGACCTCCTGTAGCAGCATCTCTTAAGGAGCTGGGGAGAACGGGAGAGATGCTATCTGCCAGGAAGATTACGGTGGGACAGGCAGATCAAAGCAGGGCCGGACTTTGGGCCCCAACAATTAGCGCTAATTAAATAAAGTATGTCTGCTTAAACTTCATTAGCAGCTGGGCGTTTGCTCCACCAGAGTGGGCACAACTCAACCGTCCTTAATTAAAAGATAATCCACGGGATCCCCCCTAATCTCCTTAGAAAATATGCTATTTTTCCCCATGACAGCATTTGAGTCCCTACTACGGAGAGTGGGGGGAGTGGCGGAGCGTAGGTGTTCACTACCGACGCCAGCAGCCTGAATGTCTCCTCCCGCTAGTGGGTCTTCTCCTAACACCGACCTGGAGAGGAGGGGGAAGAAACCTGCTCCCGATAACATCAATTTAGCATGCCATTATCTCCAATGGTGGAAAACTACACTCTGGCTCGGGCTGACATAAATCTTGGGGAGCCGGGTGGACATTGAATATGCATGAGCCGAAACAGATATTAGTATTCCTGTCACTGGAGGTTTTCAAACTTTCAAGTCGATGACTTGAGTGGATCCAGTCTGGAGTTTCCATAAAACAGGGCAAAAGAATGCGATACATAATTAAAGATCTACAAAGCTTCTGAAGTCTGGGGAAGAAAGAGAGAGAAAAAGAGTTGCTGTGGATTATTTCCATGTAATTTAGATGAACACACAGTGTGGATAGGGCTACATGGATGAAATAGATTCAGGATTCGCTTCCCAATCTCTTCATTTCTAGGGGTTAATTGTAGTATGTTGAATCGTGAGTATGGTGTAATGGGAATACGGTACTTGTGTGCTCAGAGCACCATTTTATGAGAAGGAGGGAAGTTATTTCAACCCTGGGCATAAAGCGTTCCCGTCAAACTCATCCGGTCAGCAAGAAGTAAAGATCTGATAGGCGGCACTTAGATTGTTGTTTTGTATTGCAAAGGAGCGTTTTGATCTGCAAGTTGTGAAAATCGCATCGTCATTTTCTACCCTGAAATCCCCAAAGCCTCTATTTACAATATGCAAATGTCTTGCGTGTCCCTGTTGTTATTTTCCACTCTGATCTCTTCCTCCACCAACTGCAATGTATCCCTGTCATGTGTCCTGTCAATCACCTTCCTAGGAACCCTGTGATCAGGGGTCATTTTGGAACCCAATCCCTAATTTCTTAATCTTGCGTTTTGGGGATTAGTTGTTCCAGTGTAGTGTTTATAGTTATGTCTATAAATTGCCCTCTCGACGCAGCCAAAACAAACCAGCCGTCCTGCACTTCCCCCTGCCGGTCTGCTCGCTCTTCCCAAACTGTTTACGCTCCTCACCCCTTACACCCCTCCCAGACTACCTTCAGTTCATTTGAAGGGAGACACACAATCTGACCCACGTTATTAAACTCAGATGTTTCGACCACACTTTCCAAACAACATGCTCTTTTACTTCTTCATTTTAGTTGAACAGAATAAAAAACGTCAAACCCTCTATGGTATCTGGGAGGGCAGATCGTCGTCTCTTCTTTGGGGTTTGACCCAAGTTATGCGAAAGCTGAACTGTCAGATGGGAGGGTGGAAGGAAGGAGAGAAGAAGGGAGAGATGGATAAATGGGAACTGTATACCATTCTGGTGCCCTAACCGAGGAGGGCCCACGGGGCCCGGAGCTCCGGCTGTCATCCAGGCCACAGGCCTGTCTGGGGCCGGAGAATCAGACGATCTGAACGAGAGAGACAGACAGGACTTACCCTGGAAGTGCTCTCTTTGGAAACACAATGAAAGAGAGATGATAAATATACAGTATGGGGTGAATTATGCTATGGCTCAGCGCAGAGTTGACACACACAAACTGACAGTGAGGCAGCCGTGTGGTTGTGCTGAGAGCGGCCCATCCCTGTCAGGCACTGTGGAGAAGGAGAGCAGACGAGGGTGATACTCAGTCTTTCCTATTCATCCTTCTGCTAAGACTGCATAGGGAACTGGGCCCGAGATTC